>NW_026114825.1:0-42621 GCF_025201925.1 Gopherus flavomarginatus | reverse complement strand
AGGTTATGCCCCTGGAGCTATGGTTCGGGCGCTCAGGGGTTGGGCCCCTGGAAGTAGTGTTGAGGCCCCCAGGGGTTGGGCCCCTAGAGCTGGGGTTGGGGCCCCCAGGGGTTAGGCCCCTGGAGCTGGGGTTGGGGCCCCCAGGGGTTAGGCCCCTGGAGGTATGATTCGGGCGCTCAGGGGTTGGGCCCCTGGATCTCGTGTTGGGGCCCCCAGGGGTTGGGCCCCTGGAGCTGGTGTTGGGGCCCCAGGGGTTAGGCCCCTGGAGCTGTGGTTCGGGCGCTCAGGGGTTGGGCCCCTAGAGCTGGTGTTGGAGCCCCCAGGTGTTGACCCCCTGGACCTCGGGTTAGGGCCCCCAGGGATTAGGCCCCTGGAGCTATGGTTCGGGCGCTCAGGTTTTGCGCCCTTAGAGCTGGGGTGGGGGCCCCCAGGGGTTAGGGCCCTGTAGCTATGGTTTGAGCGCTCAAGGGTTGTGCCCCTGGAGCTGGTGTTGGGGCCCCTGACCTAAAGTCACCCCCTGCTCTCCCATCCCCCACACAGACAGTCCCCACTCCATCACAGTAATGCCCAGAGCATTTCACGCGTGGAGCAACAGTAAAAGTGTGTGGCCATGCAGGGTAATGCCCAGAGCATTTCCTGCATGGAGCAACAGTGACACCATGTGGTCACGCAGGATAATGCACAGATCACTTCCTGCATGGAGCTATGGTTCGGGAACTCTGGGGTTGGGCCCCTGGAGCTGGTGTTGGGGCTCCCACGGGTTGGGCCCCTGTAGTTGGTGTTGAGGCCCCAGGGGTTAGGCCCCTGGCTCTATGGTTCGTGCACTCAGGGGTTGGGCCCTTGGAGCTGGGGTGGGGGCCCTCAGGGGTTAGGCCCCTGGAGGTATTGTTCGGGCGCTCAGGGGTTGGGCCCCTTGAACTGGTGTTGAGGCCCCCAGGGGTTGGACCCCTGGAGCTGGGGTTGGGGCCCCGGTGGATAGGCCCCTGGAGCTATGGTTCGGGCACTCAGAGGTTGGGCCCCTGGAGCTGGTGTTGGGGCCCCAGGGGTTAGGCCCCGGAGCTATGGTTCGGGCGCTCAGGGGTTGAGCCCCTGGAACTGGGGTCGAGGGCCTCAGGGGTTGGGTCCCTGGAGCTGGGGTTGCGGCCCCCAGGGGTTAGGCCCCTGGATCTATGTTACGGGCGCTCAGGGGTTGGGCCCCTGGAGCTGGTGTTGGGGCCCCCAGGGGTTGGGCTCCTGGACCTGGGGTTGGGGCCCCTAGGGGTTAGGCCCCTGGAGCTATGGTTCGGTCGCTCAGGGGTTGGGCCCCTGGAGTTGGTGTTGGGGCCCCCAGGGGTTAGGCCCCTGGATCTATGGTTCGGGCGCTCAGGGGTTGGGCCCCTGCATCTCGTGTTGGGGCCCCCAGGGGTTGGGCCCCTGGAGCTGGTGTTGGGGCCCCAGGGGTTAGGCCCCTGGAGCTATGGTTCGGGCGCTCAGGGGTTGGGCCCCTGGAGCTGGTGTTGGGGCCCCCAGGTGTTGGGCCCCTGGAGCTGGGGTTAGGGCCCCCAGGGGTTAGGCGCCTGGAGCTATGGTTCGGGCGCTCAGGTTTTGGGCCCTTGGAGCTGGGGTGGGCGCCCTCAGGGGTTAGGCCCCTGTAGCTATGGTTCGAGCGCTCAAAGGTTGGGCCCCTGGAGCTGGTGTTGGGGCCCCTGAGCTAAAGTCACCCCCTGCTCTCCCATCCCCCACACAGATAATCCCCACTCCATCACAGTAATGCCCAGAGCATTTCACGCATGGAGCAACAGTAACACTGTGTGGCCATGCAGGGTAATGCCCAGAGCATTTCCTGCATGGAGCAAGAATGACACCGTGTGGCCACATAGGGTAATACACAGAGCATTTCCCCACATGGAGCAACAGTGACACCATGTGGTCACGCAGGGTAATGCACAGAGCTTTTCCTGCATGGAGCTATGGTTCGGGCGCTCAGGGGTTAGGCCCCTGGAGCTATGGTTCGGGCACTCAGGGGTTGGGCCTGTGGAGCTCGTTTTGTGGCCCCCAGGGGTTAGGCATTTGGAGGTATTGCTCGGGCGCTCAGGGGTTGGGCCCTTGGAGCTGGTGTTGAGGCCCCCAGGGGTTAGGCCCCTGCAGCTATGGTTCGGGCGCTCAGGGGTTGGGCCCCTGGAGCTGGGGTCGAGGGCCCCAGGGTTTGGGCCCCTGGAGCTGGGGTTGGGGCCCGTGGGGGTTAGGCCCCTGGAGCTATGGTTCGGGCGCTCAGGGGTTGGGGCCTTGGAGCTGGGGTGGGGGCCCCCAGGTGTTAGGCCCCTGGAGCTATGGTTCGGGCGCTCAGGGTTTGGGCCCCTGGAGCTGGTGTTGGGGCCCCCAGGGGTTAGGCCCTTGGAGCTATGGTTCGGGCGCTCAGGGGTTGGGCCTTGGAGCTGGTATTGGGGCCCCCAGGGGTTAGGCCCCTGTAGCTATGGTTCGGGCGCTCAGGGGTTAGGCACCTGGAGCTGGTGTTTGGGCCCCCAGGGGTTGGGCCCCTGGAGATGGTGTTGGGGCCCCTGGAGGTTATGCCCCTGGAGCTATGGTTCGGGCGCTCAGGGGTTGGGCCCCTGGAAGTAGTGTTGGGGCCCCCAGGGGTTGGGCCCCTAGAGCTGGGGTTGGGGCCCCCAGGGGTTAGGCCCCTGGAGCTGGGGTTGGGGCCCCCAGGGGTTAGGCCCCTGGAGGTATGATTCGGGCGCTCAGGGGTTGGGCCCCTGGATCTCGTGTTGGGGCCCCCAGGGTTTGGGCCCCTGGAGCTGGTGTTGGGGCCCCAGGGGTTAGGCCCCTGGAGCTATGGTTCGGGCGCTCAGGGGTTGGGCCCCTTGAGCTGGTGTTGGGGCCCCCAGGTGTTGGGCCCCTGGAGCTGGGGTTTGGGCCCCCAGGGGTTAGGCCCCTGGAGCTATGGTTCGGGTGCTCAGGTTTTGGGCCCTTGGAGCTGGGGTGGGGGCCCCCAGGGGTTAGGCCCCTGTAGCTATGGTTCGAGCGCTCAAGGGTTGGGCCCCTAGAGCTGGTGTTGGGGCCCCTAACCTAAAGTCACTCCCTTCTCTCCCATCCCCCACACAGATAATCCCCACTCCATCACAGTAATGCCCAGACCATTTCACGCATGGAGCAACAGTAACACTGTGTGGCCATGCAGGGTAATGCCCAGAGCATTTCCTGCATGGAGCTATGGTTCGGGAGCTCTGGGGTTGGGCCCCTGGAGCTGGTGTTGGGGCTCCCAGGGGTTGGTCCCCTGGAGCTGGTGTTGGGGGCCCCTAGGGGTTAGGCCCCTGGACCTATGGTTCGAGGACTCAGGGGTTGGGCCCCTGGAGTTGGTGTTGGGGCCCCCAGAGGTTGGGCCACTGGAGCTGGTATTGGGGCCTCAGGGGTTAGGCCCCTTGAGCTATGGTCCGGCGCTCCGGGGTTGGGCCCCTGGAGCTATGGTTCGGGCGCTCAGGGGTTGGGCCCCTGGAGCTGGTGTTGGGGCTCCCAGGGGCTGGGCCACTGGAGCTGGTGTTGGAGACCCCCAGGGGTTAGGCCCCTGGAGCTATGGTTCGGGCACTCAGGGGTTGGGACCGTGGAGCTGGTGTTGGGGCCCCCAGGGGTTAGGCCCCTGGAGGTATTGTTCGGCCGCTCAGGGCTTGGGACCTTGGAGCTGGTGATGGGGCCTGCATGGGATTAGGCCCCTGGAGCTATGGTTCGGGCGCTCAGGGGTTGGGACCCAGGAGCTGGTGTTGGGGCCCCCAGGGGCTGGACCCCTGGAGCTGGTGTTGGGGCCCCAGGGGTTAGGCCCCTGGAGCTATGGTTCGGGCGCTCAGGGGTTGGGCCACTGGAGCTGGTGTTGGGGCCCCCAGGGGTTGGGCTCCTGGAGCTGGTGTTGGGGCTCCCAGGGGTTGGGCCCCTGTTGCTGGTGTTGGGGCGCCAGGGGTTTGGCCCCTGGCGCTATGGTTCGGGGGCTCAGGGGTTGGGCCCGTGTAGCTGGTGTTCGGGCCCCCAGGGGTTAGGCCCCTGGAAGTATTGTTCGGGCGCTCAGGGGTTGGGCTCTTGGAGCTGGTGGTGGGGCCCCCAAGAGATTAGGCCCCTGGAGCTATGGTTCGGGCGCTCAGGGGTTGGTACCCTGGAGCTGGTGTTGGGGCCCCCAGGGGTTGGACCCCTGGAGCTGGGGTTGGGGCCCCGGTGGATAGGCCCCTGGAGCTATGGTTCGGGCACTCAGAGGTTGGGCCCCTGGAGCTGGTGTTGGGGCCCCAGGGGTTAGGCCCCGGAACTATGGTTCGGGCGCTCAGGGGTTGAGCCCATGGAGCTGGGGTCAAGGGCCTCAGGGGTTGGGTCCCTGGAGCTGGGGTTGGGGCCCCCAGGGGTTAGGCCCCTGGATCTATGTTTCGGGCGCTCAGGGTTTGGGTCCCTGGAGCTGGTGTTGGGGCCCCCAGGGATTGGGCTCCTGGAGCTGGGGTTGGGGCCCCTAGGGGTTAGGCCCCTGGAGCTATGGTTCGGTCGCTCAGGGGTTGGGCCCCTGGAGTTGGTGTTGGGGCCCCCAGGGGTTAAGCACCTGGAGCTATGGTTCGGGCGCTCAGCGGTTGGGCCCCTGGAGCTGGTGTTGGGGCCCCCAGGTGTTGGGCCCCTGGAGCTGGGGTTAGGGCCCCCAGGGGTTAGGCGCCTGGAGCTATGGTTCGGGCGCTCAGGTTTTGGGCCCTTGGAGCTGGGGTGGGCGCCCTCAGGGGTTAGGCCCCTGTAGCTATGGTTCGAGCGCTCAAAGGTTGGGCCCCTGGAGCTGGTGTTGGGGCCCCTGACCTAAAGTCACCCCCTGCTCTCCCATCCCCCACACAGATAATCCCCACTCCATCACAGTAATGCCCAGAGCATTTCACGCATGGAGCAACAGTAACACTGTGTGGCCATGCAGGGTAATGCCCAGAGCATTTCCTGCATGGAGCAAGAATGACACCGTGTGGCCACATAGGGTAATACACAGAGCATTTCCCCACATGGAGCAACAGTGACACCATGTGGTCACGCAGGGTAATGCACAGAGCTTTTCCTGCATGGAGCTATGGTTCGGGCGCTCAGGGGTTAGGCCCCTGGAGCTATGGTTCGGGCACTCAGGGGTTGGGCCTGTGGAGCTCCTTTTGTGGCCCCCAGGGGTTAGGCATTTGGAGGTATTGTTCGGGCGCTCAGGGGTTGGGCCCTTGGAGCTGGTGTTGGGGCCCCCAGGGGTTAGGCCCCAGGAGCTATGGTTCGGGCGCTCAGGGGTTGGGCCCCTGGAGCTGGGGTCGAGGGCCCCAGGGTTTCGGCCCCTGGAGCTGGGGTTGGGGCCCGTGGGGGTTAGGCCCCTGGAGCTATGGTTCGGGCGCTCAGGGGTTGGGGCCTTGGAGCTGGGGTGGGGGCCCCCAGGTGTTAGGCCCCTGGAGCTATGGTTCGGGCGCTCAGGGTTTGGGCCCCTTGAGCTGGTGTTGGGGCCCCCAGGTGTTGGGCCCCTGGAGCTGGGGTTTCGGCCCCCAGGGGTTAGGCCCCTGGAGCTATGGTTCGGGTGCTCAGGTTTTGGGCCCTTGGAGCTGGGGTGGGGGCCCCCAGGGGTTAGGCCCCTGTAGCTATGGTTCGAGCGCTCAAGGGTTGGGCCCCTGGAGCTGGTGTTGGGGCCCCTGACCTAAAGTCACCCCCTTCTCTCCCATCCCCCACACAGATAATCCCCACTCCATCACAGTAATGCCCAGACCATTTCACGCATGGAGCAACAGTAACACTGTGTGGCCATGCAGGGTAATGCCCAGAGCATTTCCTGCATGGAGCTATGGTTCGGGAGCTCTGGGGTTGGGCCCCTGGAGCTGGTGTTGGGGCTCCCAGGGGTTGGGCCCCTGGAGCTGGTGTTGGGGGCCCCTAGGGGTTAGGCCCCTGGAGCTATGGTTCGGGCGCTCAGGGGTTGGGACCCAGGAGCTGGTGTTGGGGCCCCCAGGGGCTGGACCCCTGGAGCTGGTGTTGGGGCCCCAGGGGTTAGGCCCCTGGAGCTATGGTTCGGGCGCTCAGGGGTTGGGCCACTGGAGCTGGTGTTGGGGCCCCCAGGGGTTGGGCTCCTGGAACTGGTGTTGGGGCTCCCAGGGGTTGGGCCCCTGTTGCTGGTGTTGGGGCGCCAGGGGTTTGGCCCCTGGCGCTATGGTTCGGGGGCTAAGGGGTTGGGCCCGTGTAGCTGGTGTTGGGGCCCCCAGGGGTTAGGCCCCTGGAGGTATTGTTCGGGTGCTCAGGGGTTGGGCCCTTGGAGCTGGTGATGGGGCCCCCAAGAGATTAGGCCCCTGGAGCTATGTTTCGGGCGCTCAGGGGTTGGGACCCTGGAGCTGGTGTTGGTGCCCCCAGGGGTTGGGCCCCTGGAGCTGGTGTTGGGGCCCCAGGGGTTAGGCCCCTGGAGCTATGGTTCGGGCGCTCAGGGATTGGGCCGCTGGAGCTGGTGTTGGGGCCCCCAGGGGTTGGGCCCCTGGAGCTATGGTTAGGGCGCTCTGGGGTTCGGCCCCTGGAGCTGGTGTTGGGGCCCCCAGGGGTTGGGCTCCTGGAGCTGGTGTTGGGGCCCGCAGGGGTTGGGCCCCTGGAGCTGTGGTTGGGCCCCCCGGGTTAGGCCCCTGGTGCTATGGTTCGGGCGCTCAGGGATTGGGCCCCTGGAGCTGGTGTTGGGGCCCCCAGGGGTTCGGCCCCTGGAGCTGGGGTTTGGGCCCCCGGTGATTAGGCCCCAGGAGCTATGGTTCGGGCGCTCAGGGGTTGGGCCCCTAGAGCTGGTTTTGGGGCCCCCAGGGGTTGGGCCCCTGGAGCTAGTGTTGGGGCCCCAAGGGGTTGGGCCCCTGGATCTGGTGTTGTGGCCCCAGGGGTTAGGCCCCTGGAGCTATGGTTCGTTCGCTCAGGGTTTGGGCCCCTGGAGCTATGGTTCGGGAGCTCAGGGGTTGGGCCCCTGGATCTGAGGTCGAGGGCCCCAGGGGTTGGGCCCCTGGAGCTAGGGTTGGGGCCCCCGGGGGTTAGGCCCCTGGAGCTAGGGTAGGGGCCCCCAGGGGTTAGGCCCCTGGAGCTATGGTTCGGGCGCTCAAGGGTTGGGCCCTTGGAGCTGGGGTGGGGGCCCCTAGGTGTTAGGCCCCTGGAGCTATGGTTCGGGCGCTCAGGGGTTGGGCCCCTGGAGCTGGTGTTGGGACCCCAGGGGCTGGGCCCCTGGAGCTGGTGCTGGGGCCCCAGGGGTTAGGCCCATGCAGCTAGGGATCGGGCGCTCAGGGGTTGGGCCCCTGGAGCTATTGTTCGGGCGCTCAGTGGTTGGGCCCCTGGAGCTGGGGTCGAGGGCCTCTGGGGTTGGGCCCCTGGAGCTGGGGTTCCGGCCCCCAGGGGTTAGGCACCTGGAGGTATTGTTCGGGCGCTCAGGCGTTGGGCCCTTGGAGCTGGTGTTGGGGCCCCTGACCTAAAGTCACCCCCTTCTCTCCCATCCCCCACACAGAGAGTCCCCATTCCATCACAGTAATGCCCAGAGCATTTCAGGCATGGAGCAACTGTAACACTGTGTGGCTATGCAGGGTAACGCCCAGAGCATTTCCTGCATAGAGCAAGAGTGATACCGTGTGGCCACATAGGGTAATGCACAGAGCATTTCCCCGCATGGAGCAACAGTGACACCATGTTGTCACGCAGGGTAATGCACAGAGCATTTCCTGCATGGAGCTATGATTCGGGAGCTCTGGGGTTGGGCCCCTGGAGCTGGTGTTGGGGCCCCAGGGGTTAGGCCCCTGGCGCTATGGTTCGGGCACTCAGGGGTTAGGCCCTAGGAGCTGGAGTGGGGGCTCCCAGGGGTTAGGCCCCTGGAGCTATGGTTCAGGCACTCAGGGGTTGGGCCCTTGGAGCTGGTGATGGGGCCCCCAGGGATTAGGCCCCTGGAGCTATGGTTCGGACGCTCAGGGGTTGGGATCCTGGAGCTGGTGTTGGGGCCCCCAGGGGTTGGGCCCCTGGAGCTGGTGTTGGGGCCCCAGGGGTTAGGCCCCTGGAGCTATGGTTCGGGCGCTCAGGGGTTGGGCCGCTGGAGCTGGTGTTTTGGCCTCCAGGAGTTGGGCCCCTGGAGCTATGGTTAGGGCGCTCTGGGGTTCGGACCCTGGAGCTGGTGTTGGGGCCCCCAGGGGTTGGGCCCCTTGAGCTGGTGTTGGGGCCCCCAGGTGTTGGGCCCCTGGAGCTGGGGTTTCGGCCCCCAGGGGTTAGGCCCCTGGAGCTATGGTTCGGGTGCTCAGGTTTTGGGCCCTTGGAGCTGGGGTGGGGGCCCCCAGGGGTTAGGCCCCTGTAGCTATGGTTCGAGCGCTCAAGGGTTGGGCCCCTGGAGCTGGTGTTGGGGCCCCTGACCTAAAGTCACCCCCTTCTCTCCCATCCCCCACACAGATAATCCCCACTCCATCACAGTAATGCCCAGACCATTTCACGCATGGAGCAACAGTAACACTGTGTGGCCATGCAGGGTAATGCCCAGAGCATTTCCTGCATGGAGCTATGGTTCGGGAGCTCTGGGGTTGGGCCCCTGGAGCTGGTGTTGGGGCTCCCAGGGGTTGGGCCCCTGGAGCTGGTGTTGGGGCCCCTAGGGGTTAGGCCCCTGGAGCTATGCTTCGAAGACTCAGGGGTTGGGCCGCTGGAGTTGGTGTTGAGGCCCCCAGGGGTTGGGCCACTGGAGCTGGTGTTGGGGCCTCAGGGGTTAGGCCCCTTGAGCTATGGTCCGGCGCTCAGGGGTTGGGCCCCTGGAGCTATGGTTTGGGCGCTCAGGGGTTGGGCCCCTGGAGCTGGTGTTGGGGCTCCCAGGGGCTGGGCCACTGGAGCTGGTGTTGGGGACCCCCAGGGGTTAGGCCCCTGGAGCTATGGTTCGGGCACTCAGGGGTTGGGACCGTGGAGCTGGTGTTGGGGCCCCCAGGGGTTAGGCCCCTGGAGGTATTGTTCGGCCGCTCAGGCCTTGGGCCCTTGCAGCTGGTGATGGGGCCTGCAAGGGATTAGGCCCCTGGAGCTATGGTTCGGGCGCTCAGGGGTTGGGACCCAGGAGCTGGTGTTGGGGCCCCCAGGGGCTGGACCCCTGGAGCTGGTGTTGGGGCCCCAGGGGTTAGGCCCCTGGAGCTATGGTTCGGGCGCTCAGGGGTTGGGCCACTGGAGCTGGTGTTGGGGCCCCCAGGGGTTGGGCTCCTGGAACTGGTGTTGGGGCTCCCAGGGGTTGGGCCCCTGTTGCTGGTGTTGGGGCGCCAGGGGTTTGGCCCCTGGCGCTATGGTTCGGGGGCTCAGGGGTTGGGCCCGTGTAGCTGGTGTTGGGGCCCCCAGGGGTTAGGCCCCTGGAGGTATTGTTCGGGCGCTCAGGGGTTGGGCCCTTGGAGCTGGTGATGGGGCCTCCAAGAGATTAGGCCCCTGGAGCTATGGTTCGGGCGCTCAGGGGTTGGGACCCTGGAGCTGGTGTTGGTGCCCCCAGGGGTTGGGCCCCTGGAGCTGGTGTTGGGGCCCCAGTGGTTAGGCCCCTGGAGCTATGGTTCGGGCGCTCAGGGATTGGGCCGCTGGAGCTGGTGTTGGGGCCCCCAGGGGTTGGGCCCCTGGAGCTATGGTTAGGGCGCTCTGGGGTTCGGCCCCTGGAGCTGGTGTTGGGGCCCCCAGGGGTTGGGCTCCTGGAGCTGGTGTTGGGGCCCGCAGGGGTTGGGCCCCTGGAGCTGTGGTTGGGCCCCCCGGCTTAGGCCCCTGGAGCTATGGTTCGGGCGCTCAGGGGTTGGGCCCCTAGAGCTGGTGTTGGGGCCCCCAGGGGTTCGGCCCCTGGAGCTGGGGTTTGGGCCCCCGGTGATTAGGCCCCAGGAGCTATGGTTCGGGCGCTCAGGGGTTGGGCCCCAAGAGCTGGTTTTGGGGCCCCCAGGGGTTGGGCCCCTGGAGCTAGTGTTGGGGCCCCAAGGGGTTGGGCCCCTGGATCTGGTGTTGGGGCCCCAGGGGTTAGGCCCCTGGAGCTAGGATAGGGGCCCCTAGGGGTTAGGCCCCTGGAGCTAGGGTAGGGGCCCCCAGGGGTTAGGCCCCTGGAGCTATGGTTCGTTCGCTCAGGGGTTGGGCCCCTGGAGCTATGGTTCGGGAGCTCAGGGGTTGGGCCCCTAGAGCTGGGGTCGAGGGCCCCAGGGGTTGGGCCCCTGGAGCTAGGGTTGGGGCCCCCGGGGGTTAGGCCCCTGGAGCTAGGGTAGGGGCCCCCAGGGGTTAGGCCCCTGGAGCTATGGTTCGGGCGCTCAAGGGTTGGGCCCTTGGAGCTGGGGTGGGGGCCCCTAGGTGTTAGGCCCCTGGAGCTATGGTTCGGGCGCTCAGGGGTTGGGCCCCTGGAGCTGGTGTTGGGACCCCAGGGGCTGGGCCCCTGGAGCTGGTGCTGGGGCCCCAGGGGTTAGGCCCCTGCAGCTAGGGATCGGGCGCTCAGGGGTTGGGCCCCTGGAGCTATTGTTCGGGCGCTCAGTGGTTGGGCCCCTGGAGCTGGGGTCGAGGGCCTCAGGGGTTGGGCCCCTGGAGCTGGGGTTCCGGCCCCCAGGGGTTAGGCACGTGGAGGTATTGTTCGGGCGCTCAGGCGTTGGGCCCTTGGAGCTGGTGTTGGGGCCCCTGACCTAAAGTCACCCCCTTCTCTCCCATCCCCCACACAGAGAGTCCCCATTCCATCACAGTAATGCCCAGAGCATTTCAGGCATGGAGCAACTGTAACACTGTGTGGCTATGCAGGGTAACGCCCAGAGCATTTCCTGTATAGAGCAAGAGTGATACCGTGTGGCCACATAGGGTAATGCACAGAGCATTTCCCCGCATGGAGCAACAGTGACAACATGTAGCCACACAGGGTAATACACAGAGCATTTCCCCGCATGGAGCAACAGTGACATAATGTTGTCACGCAGGGTAATGCACAGAGCATTTCCTGCATGGAGCTATGATTCGGGAGCTCTGGGGTTAGGCCCTAGGAGCTGGAGTGGGGGCTCCCAGGGGTTAGGCCCCTGGAGCTATGGTTCAGGCACTCAGGGGTTGGGCCCTTGGAGCTGGTGATGGGGCCCCCAGGGATTAGGCCCCTGGAGCTATGGTTCGGACTCTCAGGGGTTGGGATCCTGGAGCTGGTGTTGGGGCCCCCAGGGGTTGGGCCCCTGGAGCTGGTGTTGGGGCCCCAGGGGTTAGGCCCCTGGAGCTATGGTTCGGGCGCTCAGGGGTTGGGCCGCTGGAGCTGGTGTTTTGGCCTCCAGGGGTTGGGCCCCTGGAGCTATGGTTAGGGCGCTCTGGGGTTCGGACCCTGGAGCTGGTGTTGGGGCCCCCAGGGGTTGGGCTCCTGGAGCTGGTGTTGGGGCCCGCAGGGGTTGGCCCCTGGAGCTGTGGTTGGGGCCCACGGGGGTTAGGCCCCTGGAGCTATGATTCGGGCGCTCAGGGGTTGGGCCTCTGGAGCTGGTGTTTGGGCCCCCAGGGGTTGGGACCCTGGAGCTGGGGTTGGGGCCCCCAGGTGTTAGGCCCCTGGAGCTATGGTTCGGGCGCTCAGGGGTTGGGCCCCTGGAGCTGGTGTTGGGGCCCCCAGGGGTTGGGCCCCTGGATCTGGGGCCCCAGGGGTTAGGCCCCTGGAGCTGTGGTTCGGGCGCTCATGGGTTAGGACCCTGGAGCTGGTGTTGGGGCCCCCAGGGGTTAGGCCCCTGGAGCTATGATTCAGGCGCTCAGGGGTTGGGCCCCTGGAGCTATGCTTCGGGCGCTCAGGGGTTGGGGCCCTGGAGCTGGTGTTGGGGCCCCCAGGGGTTGGGCTCCTGTGGCTGGGGTTGGGGCCCCCAGGGGTTAGGCCCCTGGACCTATGGTTCGGGCGCTCAGGGGTTGGGCCCCTGGAGCTGGTGTTGGGGCCCCCAGGGGTTAGGCCCCTGGAAGTATTGTTCGGGCGCTCAGGGGTTGGGCCCCTGGAGCTCGTGTTGGGGCCCCGAGGGGTTAGGCCCCTGATGCTGGTGTTGAGGACCCAGGGGTTGGGCCCCTGGAGCTATGGTTCGGGCGCTCAGGGGATGGGCCCCTGGAGCTGGTGTTGGGGCCGTCAGGGGCTGGGCCCCTGGAGCTATGTTTCGGGCGCTCAGGGGTTGGTCCCCTGGAGCTGGGGTCGAGGGCCCCAGAGGTTGGGCCCCTGAAGCTGGGGTTGGGGCCCCCAGGGGTTAGGCCCCTGGACCTATGGTTCGGGCGCTCAGGGGTTGGGCCCCTGGAGCTGGTGTTGGGGCCCCCAGGGGTTAGGCCCCTGGAAGTATTGTTCGGGCGCTCAGGGGTTGGGCCCCTGGAGCTCGTGTTGGGGCCCCGAGGGGTTAGGCCCCTGATGCTGGTGTTGAGGCCCCAGGGGTTAGGCCCCTGGAGCTATGGTTCGGGCGCTCAGGGGATGGGCCCCTGGAGCTGGTGTTGGGGCCGTCAGGGGCTGGGCCCCTGGAGCTATGTTTCGGGCGCTCAGGGGTTGGTTCCCTGGAGCTGGGGTCGAGGGCCCCAGAGGTTGGGCCCCTGGAGCTGGGGTTGGGGCCCCTGGGGGTTAGGCCCCTGGAGCTATGGTTCGGGCGCTCAGGGGTTGGGCCCTTGGAGCTGGGGTGGGGGCCCCCAGGGGATAGGCCCCTGGAGCTATGTTTCGGGAGCTCAGGGGTTGGGCCCCTGGAGCTGGTGTTGGGGCCCCCAGGGGTTAGGCCCCTGGAGCTAGGGTTCGGGCGCTCAGGGGCTGGGCCCCTGGACCTATGGTTCGGGCGCTCAGTGGTTGGGCCCCTGGAGCTGGGGTCGAGGGCCCCAGGGGTTGGGCTCCTGGAGCTGGGGTTCGGGCCTCCGGGGGTTAGGCCCCTGAAGCTATTTTTCGGGGTCTCAGGGATTGGGCCCCTGGAGCTGGTGTTGGGGCCCCCAGGGGTTGGGCCCCTGGAGCTGGGGTTGGGGACCCTAGGGTTAGGCCCCTGCAGCTATTGTTCGGGCACTCAGGGGTTGCGCCCCTGGAGATGGTGTTGGGGCCCCCAGGGGTTGGGCCCCTGGAGCTGGTGTTGGGGCCCTAGGGGTTAGGCCATTTGATCTATGGTTCAGGCGCTCAGGGGTTGGGCCCCTGGAGCTATGGTTCAGGCGGTCAGGGGTTGGGTCCCTTGAGCTATGGTTCTGGCGCTCAGGGGTTGGGCCCCTGGAGCTGGTGTTGGGGCCCCCAGGCGTTAGGCACCTGGAGGTATTGTTCGGGCGCTCAGGTGTTGGGCCCCTGGAGCTGGTGTTGGGGCCCCCAGGGATTAGGCCCCTGGAGCTATGGTTCGGGTACTCAGGGGTTGTTCCCCTGGAGCTGGTGTTGGGGCCTCAGGCGTTGGGCCCCTGGAGCTATGGTTCGGGCGCTCAGGGGTTGGGCCCCTCGAGCTAGAGTTGGGGCCCCAGGGGTTGGGCCCCTGGAGCTATGGTTCGGGCGCTCTGGGGTTGGGCCCCTGGAGCTGGTGTTCGGGCGCTCAGGTTTTGGGCCCTTGGAGCTGGGGTGGGGGCCTCCAGGGGTTAGGCTCCTGTAGCTATGGTTCGAGCGCTCAGGGGTTGGGACTCTGGAGCTGGTGTTAGGGCCTGTCATAACCTTAGTCCCAGATTTGGACCTTAGCGTCCAAAATATGGGGGTTAGCATGAAAACCTCCAAGCTTAGTTACCAGCTTGGACCTGGTACTTGCTGCCACCACCCAAAAAATTAGAGTATTTTGGGGCACTCTGGTCCCCCTGAAAAACCTTCCCTGGGGACCCCAAGACCCAAATCCCTTGAGTCTCACAACAAAGGGAAATAATCCTTTTTCCCTTCCCCCCTCCAGGTTCTCCTGGAGAGATACACAGACACAAGCTCGGTGAAACTACACAGAGTGACTCCCCCTCTCTGTTCCCAGTCCTGGAAACAAAAAGTACTTTCCTATTCCCCCAGAGGGAATGCAAAATCAGGCTAGCAATCCAACACACAGATCTCCCCTTGATTTCTTCCTCCCACCAATTCCCTGGTGAGTACAGACTCAATTTCCCTGAAGTAAAGAAAAACTCCAACAGGTCTTAAAAGAAAGCTTTATATAAAAAGAAAGAAAAATACATACAAATGGTCTCTCTGTATTAAGATGATACAATACAGGGTCAATTGCTTAAAAGAATATTGAATAAACAGCCTTATTCAAAAAGAATACAAATCAAAGCACTCCAGCACTTATATTCATGCAAATACCAAAGAAAAGAAACCATATAACTTACTATCTGATCTCTTTGTCCTTACACTTAGAAACAGGAGACTAGAAAGTAGAAACTGCTTCTACAAAGCTCAGAGAAAGCAGGCAGACAGAAAACAAAGACTCAGACACTCAATTCCCTCCACCCAAAGTTGAAAAAATCAGGTTTCCTGATTGGTCCTCTGGTCAGGTGCTTCAGGTGAAAGAGACATTAACCCTTAGCTATCTGTTTATGACACGCCCCCCAAAATGCAGATCTCCCGTTCTATAGCAGCTTGGCTGAGGAGACACTCGGTAGGGTGGGGTTCTGATTGGGTGAGCATTACCTGTATCAATGGAGTGGTATGCCCGTTCAGTCCGTCCTGGGGTGGCTGAGAACAATGGGGCGAAGCTAGTGCACAGCTCCTTGATTTGTCGCTGCTGCAGACGTTCCAGGGTGATTGAGAGGTTCACCTCTTCCACGCCACCGTCTTTTTTCCCGTCGTAGTAGACACCGTCAGGCCACTCAGCATCATCTTCCGGGACTGTAAACTGACAAACCTGTAAGTCTCTGGAATAGAAAGGCTTGAGAGAATTAACATGGTACACTTTAGGCTTTAGTGAGGAATTGGGAAATGCTATGAGGTAGTTTACAGTTCCCAGGCGCTCTTGGACCGTGAATGGCCCTTCCCATGATGCTTCCATCTTATGGGCCTGTTGCGCCTTCAAGACCATAACCTGGTCTCCTACCTTGAAGGAACGTTCTCTGGCATGTCTGTCATACCAGGCCTTTTGCTCTTCCTGAGCATCCTTTAGATTCTCTCTAGCAAGGGCTAAAGAGTGTCGGAGGGTGCTTTGTAGGTTGCTTACAAAGTCCAGAATGTTAGTTCCTGGAGAAGGCGTAAACCCCTCCCATTGCTGCTTCACCAACTGTAATGGCCCCTTAACCTCGTGACCATACACAAGTTCACACGGTGAAAACCCTAAACTGGGATGTGGTACAGCCCTGTAGGCAAACAGCAGCTGCTGCAACACTAGGTCCCAATTATTGGAGAATTCGTTGATGAATTTTCGTATCATGGCCCCCAAAGTTCCATTGAACCTTTCCACCAGGCCATTGGTTTGATGATGGTACGGGGTGGCAACCAAGTGATTCACCCCATGAGTTTCCCACAGTTTTTCCATGGTCCCTGCCAGGAAATTAGACCCTGAATCTGTAAGGATGTCAGAAGGCCAACCGACCCTGGCAAAGATGTCTGTTAAGGCCAGGCACACAGTGTTAGCCCTGGTGTTGCCTAGAGCTACTGCTTCTGGCCATCGGGTAGCAAAGTCCACTAAAGTCAGTACGTACTGCTTTCCTCTGGGCGTCTTTTTTGGGAAAGGGCCCAGAATATCCACAGCTACTCGCTGAAATGGGACCTCAATTATGGGGAGTGGCTGGAGAGGGGCCTTGACCTGGTCTTGAGGCTTACCCACTCTTTGGCATACCTCACAAGACCGGACATACTTGGCAACATCCTTGCCCATCCCCTCCCAGTGGAAGGACTTCCCCAACCGGTCCTTGGTTCTGTTCACCCCAGCATGGCCACTGGGATGATCATGGGCTAAGCTTAAGAGCTTCCCCCGGTACTTAGTTGGAACCACCAACTGTTTTTGCGGCTGCCATTCTTCCCGGAGTCCACCAGAAAGAATTTCCTTGTATAAAAGTCCTTGGTCTATAACAAACCGGGATCGAGTAGAAGAGCTGAGAGGCGGTGGGGTGCTCCGTGCCGCCGCCCAAGCTTTCTGAAGGCTCTCATCTGCTTCCTGCTCAGCCTGGAACTGTTCCCTTGAGGCTGGGGTCACCAGTTCTTCCTCAGACTGTGGACTTGGGCTTGGTCCCTCTGGAAGCAATGTAGGTGATGGGGTTGTTTCCGTTGCTGGTGAACCGCTCTCCGCTGGTGCACCTGAGGGTATTTCAGGCTCTGGCTGAGCCTTTTGGGTATGGCTGTCTTTTGCTTCTGCCAGTTCTGGCTCGCTGGCGCCCTCTGGCGTTGAGTTTGAAGATGTGGTTGCACTTGCTGGTCCTGGTTGCTGTTCCAGTTCCGGGCCTGGGACTGGAGATGCTGTGGCTGTTTCAGTGGTAGGCATGGAATCCGGGTCCACTACCTCTGTCTGGGTCTCTGGTAACACAGACGGGGCGTCTGTGGACGGCTCAGGAACAGGAATGGGTCTGGAAGCTTGCCTGGTTTGGCTACGTGTAACCATTCCCACTCTCTTGGCCCGCCTCACCTGGTTGGCCAAGTCTTCCCCCAGTAGCATGGGGATAGGATAATTGTCATAGACTGCAAAAGTCCACATTCCTGACCAGCCCTTGTACTGGACAGGCAGTTGAGCTGTAGGCAAGTCTACAGCTTGTGACATGAAGGGGTAAATTGTAACTTTGGCCTTTGGGTTGATGAATTTGGGGTCAACGAAGGATTGGTGGATAGCTGACACTTGTGCCCCCGTGTCTCTCCACGCAGTAACCTTCTTTCCGCCCACTCTCAAATTTTCCCTTCGCTCCAAGGGTATTTGAGAGGCATCCAGGCCTGGGGATCTTTGGTGTGATGGTGGTGTAATGAATTGCACTCGCATGGTGTTCTTGGGACAGTTGGCCTTGATATGTCCCAGTTCATTACACTTAAAGCATCTTCCATCTGATGGGTCACTGGGCCGAGGTGAGTTACTGGAGACTGGTGAGGTTGAAGGGTAGGGTATCTGTGGCTTTACTTGGGTGGTATGTGGGGTCTTTGGCTGTCCTCAGTTGTAGGGTTTATGGTCTGTGTGCCCCCTGGGGTAATCGTTCCCCTTGACAGTAGCTTTCTTGCTTTCTGCCAGTTCCATCCATTTGGCTCCAATCTCCCCCGCCTCAGCGATATCTTTGGGATTTCCATCTTGTATGTACCGTGTGATGTCTTCAGGAACACCATCCAAGAACTGCTCCATTTGTATGAGGAGGTGCAGTTCTTCCAAGGTTTGAATGTTGTTTCCTGTTATCCAGGCCTCATAGTTTTTTGCAATGTAGTAGGCGTGTTTGGGAAATGACACCTCTGGTTTCCACTTTTGGGTTCTGAAGCGCCGACGGGCATGATCTGGGGTTATCCCCATTCTGTATCTGGCCTTGGTTTGAAAAAGTTTATAGTCATTCATTTGCTGCTTAGGCATTTCAGCTGCCACCTCTGCTAAAGGTCCACTGAGTTGTGACCTCAATTCTACCATGTACTGGTCTTCGGGAATGTTGTACCCAAGACAGGCTCTTTCAAAATTTTCCAAGAAGGCCTCGGTGTCATCACCTGCCTTGTAGGTGGGAAATTTCCTGTGCTGTGGAGCAATAATTGGCGCCGGGTTGTTAGGGTTGGCTGGCACATGCAGCCCAGCTTTTGCCAAGTCCAGTTCATGTTTTCTCTGTTTTTCCTTCTCTTCATTCTCTTTTTGCTGTTTTTCCATTTCTCGGCGGTGGGCCAACTCTTCTTCTTCTTGTTTCCTTCGGTGGGCGAACTCTTCTTCTTCTAGTTTTCTTTTGTGTGCTGCCTGTTTGATTTGTTCTTCTCTTTCTTTCATCTCCATCTCTTTTTGTTTTATTTCCAGTTGTCGCCTGTGTTCAGCTTCTCTGATTTGCTCTTCGGCCTCAATTTTTGCCTTAGAAGTCATGATTCCTGTTTTCTTGTGTTGGGGTGCCCTCCGGTGTTTATCTTCTGAACTGCAGGTTCTCTGTTGCCTCCTGAAGTCTGCCTAGCAACAGTGCCTTTAGCTAATTTTCAATGTTAAGTAAACCTGAAAAACCACTTTATTTGCATTTATATAGTGCTGGTAATGACTCTCAATGGGAGTGCTATTGTGTGACAAAAGACCCTTAACAGTCTCTTAATGGCTTCTCGCTTAACATGCAAGCCACAACTGCCAGAGAGAGCAGAAAAAAAATTCTCTCTGGTTCCCTTTTAAAACCAACTGTTTCTCTCTGCTAAAAAGCCCTTAGCAGAGAAGAGAAAAATATAATATTCCTACTGGCTTCTGGATTCTGTCTATATCCCACCGCTACCACCATGTCATAACCTTAGTCCCAGATTTGGACCTTAGCGTCCAAAATATGGGGGTTAGCATGAAAACCTCCAAGCTTAGTTACCAGCTTGGACCTGGTACTTGCTGCCACCACCCAAAAAATTAGAGTGTTTTGGGGCACTCTGGTCCCCCTGAAAAACCTTCCCTGGGGACCCCAAGACCCAAATCCCTTGAGTCTCACAACAAAGGGAAATAATCCTTTTTCCCTTCCCCCCTCCAGGTGCTCCTGGAGAGATACACAGACACAAGCTCAGTGAAACTACACAGAGTGACTCCCCCTCTCTGTTCCCAGTCCTGGAAACAAAAAGTACTTTCCTATTCCCCCAGAGGGAATGCAAAATCAGGCTAGCAATCCAACACACAGATCTCCCCTTGATTTCTTCCTCCCACCAATTCCCTGGTGAGTACAGACTCAATTTCCCTGAAGTAAAGAAAAACTCCAACAGGTCTTAAAAGAAAGCTTTATATAAAAAGAAAGAAAAATACATACAAATGGTCTCTCTGTATTAAGATGATACAATACAGGGTCAATTGCTTAAAAGAATATTGAATAAACAGCCTTATTCAAAAAGAATACAAATCAAAGCACTCCAGCACTTATATTCATGCAAATACCAAAGAAAAGAAACCATAGAACTTACTATCTGATCTCTTTGTCCTTACACTTAGAAACAGGAGACTAGAAAGTAGAAACTGCTTCTCCAAAGCTCAGAGAAAGCAGGCAGACAGAAAACAAAGACTCAGACACTCAATTCACTCCACCCAAAGTTGAAAAAATCAGGTTTCCTGATTGGTCCTCTGGTCAGGTGCTTCAGGTGAAAGAGACATTAACCCTTAGCTATCTGTTTATGACAGGGCCCCAGGGGTTAGGCCCCTGGAGGTATTGTTCGGGCGCTAAGGGGTTGGGCCCCTGGAGCTGGTGTTGGGGCCCCCAGGGGTTAGGCCCCTGGAGCTATGGTTCGGGCGCTCAGTGGTTGTTCCCCTGGAGCTGGTGTTGGGGCCCCCAGGGGTTGAGCCCCTGGAGCTGGGGCTGGGGCCCCCAGGGGTTAGGCCCCTGGAGCTATGGTTCGGGCGCTCAGGGGTTGGTCCCCTGGAGCTGGTGTTGGGGCCCCCAGGAGTTGGGCCCCTGGAGCTGGTGTTGGGGCCCCAGGGGTTAGGCCCCTGGAGCTATGGTTTGGGCGCTCAGGTTTTGGGCCCTTGGAGCTAGTTTGGGGACCCCATGGGTTAGGCCCCTGTAGCTATGGTACGAGCGCTCAGGGGTTGTGACCCTGGAGCTGGTGTTGGGGCCCCCAGGGGTTAGGCCCCTGGAGGTATTGTTCGGGCGCTCAGGGGTTGGGCCCCTGGAGCTGGTGTTGGGGCCCCCAGGGGTTGGGCCCCTGGAGCTGGGGTTGGGGCCCCCAGGGGTTAGGCCCCTGGAGCTATGGTTCGGGCGCTCAGGGGTTCGGACCCTGGAGCTGGTGTTGGGGCCCCCAGGGGTTGGGCCCCTGTAGCTGGCGTTCGGACCCCAAGGGGTTAGGCCCCTGGAGCTATGGTTCGAGCGCTCAGGGGTTGGGCCCCTGGAGCTGGTGTTGAGGCCCCAGGGGTTAGGCCCCTGGAGCTATGGTTCAGGCGCTCAGGGCTTGGGCCCTGGTGCTATAGTTCGGGCGCTCAGGGGTTGGGCCCCTGGAGATGGTGTTGGGGCCTCCAGGGGTTTTACTCCTGGGGCTGGGGTTGGGGCTCCCAGGGGTTAGGCACCTAGAGCTATGGTTCAGGCGCTCAGGGGTTGGGCCCCTGGAGCTGGTGTTGGGGCCCCAGGGGTTAGGCCCATGGAGGCATGGTTCGGGCGCTCAGGGGATGGGCCCCTGGAGCTGGTGTTGGGGCCGTCAGGGGTTGGGCCCCTGGAGCTATGGTTCGGGCGCTCAGTTGTTGGGCCCCTGGAGCTGGGGTCGAGGGCCCCAGGGGTTGGGCCCCTGGAGCTGGGGTTGGGGCCCCCGGGGGTTAGGCCCCTGGAGCTATGTTTCGGGCACTCAGGGGTTGGGCCCTTGGAGCTGGGGTGCGGGCCCCCAGGGGTTAGGCCCCTGGAGCTATGGTTCGGGCACTCAGGGGTTGGGCCCTGGAGCTGGTGTTGGGCCCCTAGAGGTTAGGCCCCTGGAGGTATTGTTCGGGCGCTCAGGGGTTGGGCCCTTGGAGCTCGTCTTGGGGCCCCCAGGGGTTAGGCCTGTGGAGCTATGGTTCGGGCGCTCAGGGGTTGATCCCCTGGAGCTGGTGTTGGGGCCCCCAGGGGTTGGGCCCCTGGAGCTGGTGTTGGGGCCCCCGGGGTTTAGGCCCCTAGAGCTATGGTTCAGGCGCTCAGGGGTTGGGCCCATGGAACTGGTGTTGGGGCCCGCAGGGGTTGGGCCCCTGGAACTGAGGTTGGGGCCCTCAGGGGTTAGGCCCCTGGAGCTATAATTCGGGCGCTCAGGGGTTGGGCCCCTGGAGCTGGTGTTGGGTCCCCCAGGGGTTGGGCCTCTGGAGCTGGTGTTGGAGCCCCAAGGTTTAGGCCCCTGGAGCTAGGATTCGGCCGCTCAGGGGTTGGTCCCCTGTAGCTATGGTTCGGGCGCTCAGTGGTTGGGCCCCTGGAGCTGGGGTCGAGGGCCCCAGGGGTTGGGCCTCTGGAGCTGGGGTTGTGGCCCCGGGGATTAGGCCCCTGGAGCTATGGTTCGGGAGCACAGGAGTTGGGTCCCTGGAGCTGGTGTTTTGGCCCCCAGGGGTTGGGCCTCTGGTGCTGGGGTTAAGACCCCTAGGGGTTAGGCCCCTTGAGCTATGGTTCAGGAGCTCAGGGGTTGGGCCCCTGGAGCTATGGTTCGGTGGCTCAGGGGTTGGGCCCCTGGAGCTATGGTTCAGGCGCTCAGGGGTTGGGCCCCTGGAGCTGGTGTTGGGGCCCCCAGGGGTTGGGCCCCTGGTGCTGGTGTTGGGGCCCCAGGGGTTAGGCCCCTGGAGCTATGGTTCGGGCGCTCAGGGGTTGGGCCGCAGGAGCTGGTGTTGGGGCCCCCAGTGGCTGGGCCCCTGGAGCTATGGTTAGGGCGCTCTGGGGTTGGGCCCCTGGAGCTGGTGTTGGGGCCCCGAGGGGTTGGGATTCTGGAGCTGGTGTTGGGGCCTGCAGGGGTTGGGTCTCTGGAGGTGTGGTTAGGGCCCCCGGGGGTTAGGCCCCTGGAGCTATGGTTCGGGCGCTCAGGGGTTTGGCCCCTGGAGCTGGTGTTGCGGCCCCCAGGGGTTGGGCCCCTGGAGCTAGTATTGGGGCCCCCAGGGGTTGGGCCGCTGGAGCTGGTTGTGGGTCCCCCAGGGGTTAGGCCCCTGGAGCTATGGTTCGGGCGCTCAGGGGTTGGGACCCTGGAGCTGGTGTTGGGGCCCCCAGGGGTTGGGCCCCTGGAGCTGGCGTTCGGGCCCCTAGGGGTTAGGCCCCTGGAGCTATGGTTCGAGCGCTCAGGGGTTGGGCCCCTGCAGCTGGTGTTGAGGCCCCAGGGGTTAGGCCCCTGGAGCTATGGTTCAGGCGCTCAGGGGTTGGGCCCCTGGTGCTATGGTTCGGGCGCTCAGGGGTTGGGCCCCTGGAGCTGGTGTTGGGGTCTCCAGGGGTTTTACTCCTGGGGCTGGGGTTGGGGCCCCCAGGGGTTAGGCCCCTGGAGCTATGGTTCGAGCGCTCAGGGGTTGGGCCCCTGGAGCTGGTGTTGGGGCCCCCAGGGGTTAGGCCCCTGGAGGTATTGTTCGGGCGCTCACGGGTTGGGCCCCTGGAGCTGGTGTTCGGGCTCCCAGGGGCTGGGACCCTGGAGCTGGTGTTGGGGCCCCAGGGGTTAGGCCCCTGGAGCTATGGTTCGGGCGCTCAGGGGATGGGCCTCTGGAGCTGGTGTTGGGGCCGTCAGGGGTTGGGCCCCTGGAGCTATGATTCGGGCGCTCAGGGGTTGGGCCACTGGAGCTGGGGTCGAGGGCCCCAGGGGTTGGGCCCCTGGAGCTCGGGTTGGGGCCCCCGGGGGTTAGGCCCCTGGAGCTGGTGTTGGGGCCCCCAGGGTTTGGGCCCCTGGAGCTGGTGTTGAGGCCCCAGGAGTTAGGCCCCTTGAGCTATGGTTCAGGCGCTCACGGGTTCGGCCCCTGGAGCTATGGTTCGGTCGCTCAGGGGTTGGGCCCCTGGAGCTGGTGTTGGGGCCCCCAGGGGTTAGGCCCCTGGAGGTATGTTTCGGGCGCTCAGGGGTTGGGACCCTGGAGCTGGTGTTGGGGCCCCCAGGGGTTGGGCCCCTGGTGCTGCTGTTGGGGCCCCAGGGGTTAGGCACCTGGAGGTATGGTTCGGGCGCTCAGGTGTTGGGCCGCTGGAGCTGGTGTTGGGGCCCCCAGGGGTTGGGATCCTGGAGCTGGTGTTGGGGCCCGCAGGGGTTGGGCCCCTGGAGCTGTGGTTGGGGCCCCCGGGGATTAGTCCCCTGGAGCTATGGTTCGGGCGCTCAGGGGTTTGGCCCCTGGAGCTGGTGTTGGGGCGCCCAGGGGTTGGGGCCCTGGAGCTGGTGTTCGGGCTCCCGGGGGTTAGTCCCCTGGAGCTATGGTTCGAGCGCTCAGGGGTTTGGCCCCTGGAGCTGGTGTTGGGGCCCCAGGGGTTGGGGCCCTGGAGCTGGTGTTCCGGCTCCCGGGGGTTAGGCCCCTGGAGCTATGGTTCGAGCGCTCAGGGGTTGGGCCCCTGGAGCTGGTTTTGGGGCCCCAAGGGGTTGGGACCCTGGAGCTGGTGTTGGGGCCCCAGGGGTTGTTCCCCTGTAGCTATGGTTCGGGCGCTCAGTGGTTGGGCCCCTGGAGCTGGGGTCGAGGGCTCCAGGGGTTGGGCCCCTGGAGCTGGGGTTGGGGCCCCCGGGGGTTAGGCCCCTGGAGCTATGGTTCGGGAGCTCAGGGGTTGGGCCCCTGGAGCTGGTGTTAGAGCCCCCAGGGTTTCGGCCCCTGGAGCTGGGGTCGAGGGCCCCAGGGGTTGGGCCTCTGGAGCTGGTGTTGGGGCCCCCAGGGGTTAGGCCCCTGGAGGTATTGTTCGGGCGCTCAGGGGTTGGGCCCTTGGATCTGGTATTGGGGCCCCCAGGGATTAGGCCCCTGGAGGTATGGTACGGTCAGTCAGGGGTTAGGCCCCTGGAGATATTGTTCGGGCGCTCAGGGGTTGGGCCCTTGGAGCTGGTATTGGGGCCCCCAGGGATTAGGCCCCTGGAGGTATTGTTCGGGCGCTCAGTGGTTGGGACCCTGGAGCTGGTGTTGGGGCCCCCAGGGGTTGGGCCCCTGGTGCTAGTGTTGGGGCCCCAGGGGTTAGGCCCCTGGAGCTATGGTTCGGGCGCTCAGGGGTTGGGCCCCTGGAGCTGGTGTTGGGGCCCCCAGGGGTTGGGCCCCTGGAGCTGGGGTTGGGGCCCCCGGGGGTTAGGCCCCTGGAGCTATGGTTTGAGCGCTCAGGGGTTGGGCCCCTGGAGCTGGTTTTGGGGCCCTCAGGGGTTGGGCCCCTGGAGCTGGGGTTGGGGCTCCCGGGGGTTAGGCCCCTGGAGCTATGGTTCGGGCGCTCAGTGGTTGGGCCCTTGGAGCTGGGGTGGGGGCCCCCAGGGGTTAGGCCCCAGGAGCTATGGTTCTGGCGCTCAAGGGTTGGGCCCCTGGAGCTGGTGTTCGGGCCCCCAGGGGTTAGGCCCTTGAAGGTATTGTTCGGGCGCTCAGGGGTTGGGCCCTTGGAGCTGGTGTTGGGGCCCACAGGGGTTAGGCCCCTGGAGCTATGTTTCGGGAGCTCAGGAGTTGGGCCTCTGGAGCTGGTGTTGGGGCACCCAGGGGTCGGGCCCCTGGAGCTGGTGTTAGGGCCCCTGGGGTTAGGCCCCTGGAGCTATGGTTCGGACGCTCTGGGGCTGGGCCCCTGGAGCTGGTGTTGGGGCCCCCAGGGGTTGGGCCCCTGGAGCTGGGTTTGGGACCCCTAGAGGTTAGGCCCCTGGAGCTATGGTTCGGGCGCTCAGGGGTTGGGCCCTTGGAGCTGGGGTGGGGGCCCCCAGGGGTTAGGCCCCTGGAGCTATGGTTCGGGTGCTCAGGGGTTGGGCCCCTGGAACTGGTTTTGAGGCCGTCAGGGGTTGGGCCCCTGGAGCTATGGTTCGGGCGCTCAGGGGTTAGGCCCCTGGAGCTATAGTTCGGGCGCTCAGGGGTTGGGCCCCTGGAGCTATGGTTCGTGCGCTCAGGGGTTGGGCCCCTGGAGCTGGTGTTGGGGCCCCAGGGGTTAGGCCATTTGAGCCTAACCCCTGAGTGCCCGAAACATAGCTCCAGGGGCCTAACCCCTGGGGGCCCCAACCCCAGCTACAGGGGCCCAACCCATGGAGGCCCCAACACTACCTCCAGGGGCCCAAACCCTGAGCGCCCGAACCATAGCTCCAGGGGCCTAACCCCTGGGGGCCCCAACCCCAGCTCCAGACGCCCAACCCCTGGGGGTCCGAAAACCAGCTCCAGGGGCACAACCCCTGAGCGCCCGAACCATAGCTCCAGGGGCCTAACCCCCGGGGGCCCCAACCCCAGCTCCAGGGGCCCAACCCCTGGGGGCCCCAACAACAGCTCCAGGGGCCCAATCCCTGAGCGCCCGAACCATAGCTCCAGGGGCCTAATCCCTGGGGGCCCCAACCCCAGCTACAGGGGCCCAACCCCTCGGGGCCCCATCACCAGCTCCAGGCTCACAACCCCTGAGCTCCCGAAACATAGCTCAAGGGGCCTAACAACCGGGGGCCCCAACCCCAGCTCCAGGGGCCCAACCCCTGGGGGCCCCAACACCAGCTCCAGGAGCCCAACCCCTGAGCGCCCGAAACATAGCTCCAGGGGCCCAACACCCGGGGACCCCAACCCGAGCTCCAGGGGCCCAACCCCTGGGGGCCCCAACACCAGCTCCAGGGGCCCAACCCCTGAGCGCCCGAACCATAGCTCCAGGGGCCTAACCCCTGGGGCCCCAACACCAGCTCCAGGGGACCAACCCCTGGGGCCCCAAAACCAGCCCCAGGGGCCCAACTCCTGAGCGTCCGAACCATAGCTCCAGGGGCCTAACCCCATTAGGCCCCAACACCATCTCCAAGGGCCCTATCTCTGAGCACCCGAATCATAGCTTCAGGGGCCTAACCCCTGGGGGCCCCAACACCAGCTCCAGGGGACCAACCCATGGGGGCCCCAACACCAGCTCCAGGGGCCCAACTCCTGAGCGCCAGAACCATAGGTCCAGGGGCCTAACTCCTGTGGGCCCCAACACCAGCTGCAAGGGCCCAACCCCTGAGCGCCCGAACAATACCTTCAGAGGCCGAACCCCTGGGGGTCCCAACACCAGCTTCAGGGGCCCAACCCTTAAGCGCCCGAACCATAGCTCCAGGGGCATAACCCCTGGGTGCCCCAAACCCAGCTCCAGGGGCCTAACCCCTGGGGTCCCCAACACCAGCTCCAGGGTGTAATAACCTTAGTCCCAGATTTGGACCTTAGCGTCCAAAATATGGGGGTTAGCATGAAAACCTCCAAGCTTAGTTACCAGCTTGGACCTGGTACCTGCTGCCACCACCCAAAAAATTAGAGTGTTTTGGGGCACTCTGGTCCCTCTGAAAAACCTTCCCTGGGGACCCCAAGACCCAAATCCCTTGAGTCTCACAACAAAGGGAAATAATCCTTTTTCCCTTCCCCCCTCCAGGTACTCCTGGAGAGATACACAGACACAAGCTCTGTGAAACTACACAGAGAGACTCCCCCTCTCTGTTCCCAATCCTGGAAACAAAAAAGTACTTTCCTATTCCCCCAGAGGGAATGCAAAATCAGGCTAGCAATCCAACACACAGATCTCCCCGATTTCTTCCTCTCACCAATTCCCTGGTGAGTACAGACTCAATTTCCCTGAAGTAAAGAAAACTTCAACAGGTCTTAAAAGAAAGCTTTATATAAAAAGAAAGAAAAATACATACAAATGTTCTCTCTGTATTAAGATGATACAACACAGGGTCAATTGCTTAAAAGAATATTGAATAAACAGCCTTATTCAAAAAGAATACAAATCAAAGCACTCCAGCACTTATATTCATGCAAATACCAAAGAAAAGAAACCATAGAACTTACTATCTGATCTCTTTGTCCTTACACTTAGAAACAGGAAATTAGAAAGTAGAACTACTTCTCCAAAGCTCAGAGAAAGCAGGCAGGCAGAAAACAAAAGACTCAGACACACAATTCCCTCCACCCAAAGTTGAAAAAATCCGGTTTCCTGATTGGTCCTCTGGTCAGGTGCTTCAGGTGAAAGAGACATTAACCCTTAGCTATCTGTTTACGACACAGGGGTCCAACCCCTGAGCGTCCGTACCATAGCTCCAGGGGCCTAACCCCTGGGGGCTCCAACACCAGCTCCAGGGGCCCAATCCCTGAGGGCCCGAACAATACCTCCAGGGGCCTAACCCCTGGGGGTCCCAACACCAGCTCCAGTGGCCCAACCCCATAGCGCCCGAACCACAGCTCCAGGGGCCCAACACCTGAGCGCCCGAACCATAGCTCCAGCGCCTAACCCCCGGGGCACCAACACCAGCTCCAGGGGCCCAACCCCTAGGGGCCACAACCCCAGCTCCAGGGGCCCAACCCCTGAGCGCCCGAACCCTAGCACCAGAGACCTAACCCCTGGGGCTCCAACCCCAATTTCAGGGGCCCAACCCCTGGGGGCCCCAACACCAGCTCCAGGGGTCCAACTCCTGAGCGCCCGAACCATTGCTCCAGAGGCCTAACCCCTGGGGGCCACAACTCCAGCTCCAGGGGCCCAAACCCTGAGAGCCCGAACAATACCTCCAGGGGCCTAACCCCTGGGGGCCCCAACACCAGCTCCAGGGGCCCAACCCGTGAGCGCCCGAACCATAGCTCCAGGGGCCTAACCCCAGAGGGCCCCAAACCCAGCTCCAGGGGTCCAAACACTGGGGCCCTCGACCCCAGTTCAACGGGCCCAACCCCTGAGCGCCCGAACCATAGCTCCAGGGGCCCAACCCCTGAGCGCCCGAACCATAGCTCCAGGGGCCTAACCCCTGGGGCCCCAACACCAGCTCCAGGGGCCCAAAACCTAGGGGCCCCAACACCAGCTCCAGGGGCCCAACCCCTGAGCGCCCGAATCATAGCTCCAGGGGCATAACCCCTGGGGGCCCCAAACCCAGCTCCAGGGGCCCAACCCCTGGGGTCCCCAACACCAGCTCCAGGGGTCCAACCCCTGAGCGTCCGTACCATAGCTCCAGGGGCCTAACCCCTGGGGGCCCCAACACCAGCTCCAGGGGCCCAATCCCTGAGCGCCCGAACAATACCTCCAGGGGCCTAAACCCTGGGGGTCCCAACACCAGCTCCAGGGGCCCAACCCCTGAGCGCCCGAACCATAGCTCCAGGGGCCAAACCCCCGGGGGTCCCAACCCCAGCTCCAGGGGCCCAACCCCTGGGGCTCTCGACCCCAGCTCCAGGGGCCCAACCGCTGAGCGCCCGAACCATAGCTCCTGGGGCCCAACCGTTGAGCGCCTGAACCATAGCTCCATGCGCCTAACCCCTGGGGCCCCAACACCAACTCCAGGGGCCCAACCCCTGGGGGCCCCAACACCAGCTCCAAGGGCCCAACCCCTGAGCGCCCGAACCACAGCTCCAGGGGCCTAACCCCTGGGGGCCCCAACACCAGCTCCAGGGGCCCAACCCCTGAGCGCCCGAACCATAGCTCCAGGGGCCTAACCCCTGGGGGCCCCAACACCAGCTCCAGGGGCCCAACCCTTGAGCACCTGAAACATAGATCCAGGGGCCTAACCCCCGGGGGCCCCAACCCCAGCTCCAGGGACCCAGCCCCTGAGGCCCTCGACCCCAGCTACAGGGGGCCACACGGATTCACTCTTCCTCCATGCAGGAAATGCACTAGGCATTACTGTGATGGAGTGGGGAGTGTCTTCGTGGGGGATGGGAGAGCAGTGGGTGACTTTCGGTCAGGGGCCCCAACACCACCTCCAGGGGCCCAACCCCTGGGGCCCCAACACCAGCTCCAAGGGCCCAACGCCTGAGCGCCCGAACAATACCTCCAGGTGCCTAACCCCTGGGGACCCCAACACCAGCTCCAGGGCCCCAAACCCTGAGCGCCCGAACCATAGCTCCAGGGGCTCAACCCCTGAGCGCCCGAACCATAGCTCCATGGGCCCAACCCCTGAGCGCCTGAACCATAGCTGAAATGGCCTAACCCATGGGGGCCCAACACCAGCTCCAGGGTCCAACCCCTGGGGGCCCCAACACCAGCTCCAGGGGCCCAACCCCTGAGCGCCCGAACCATAGCTCCAGGGGCCTAACCCCCGGGGGCCCCAACCCCAGCTCCAGAGGCCCAACCCCTGGGGCCCTCGACCCCAGCTCCATGGGCCCAACCCCTGAGCGCCCGAACCATAGCTCCAGGAGCCTAACCCCCGGGGGTCCAACCACAGCTACAGGGGCCCAACCCCTGGGGCCCTCGACCCCAGCTCCAGGAGCCTAACCACTGAGTGCTCGAACTATAGCTCCAGGGGCCCAACCCTTTAGTGCCCGAACCCTAGCTCCAGGGACCTAACCCCTGGGGCTCCAACAACAGTTCCAGGGGCCCAACCCCTGAGCGCCCGAACCATAGCTCCAGGGGCCTAACCCCTGGGGGCCCCAACCCCAGCTCCAGGGGCCCAACCCATGGGGGCCCGAACACCAGTTCCAGGGCCCCAACACCTGAGCGCCCGAACCATAACTCCAGGGGCCTAACCCCCGGGGGCCCCAACACCAGCTCCAGGGGCCCAACCCCTGGGGGCCCCAACACCAGCTCCAGGGGCCCAACCCCTGAGCGCCCGAACCGTAGCTCCAGAGGCCTAACCCCTGGGGGCCCCAACACCAGCTCCAAGGGCCCAACACCTGAGCGCCCGAACAATACCTCCAGGGGCATAACCCCTGGGGCCCCAACACTAGCTCCAGGGGCCCAACCCCTGAGCGCCCGAACCATAGCTCCAAGGGCCCAACCCCTGACGGCCCCAACACCAGCTGCAGGGTCCCAACCCCTGAGCGCCCGAACCATAGCTTCAGGGACCTAACCCCTGGGGCCCCAACACCAGCTCCAGGGGCCCAGCTACTGGGGGCCCCAACACCAGCTCCAGGGGCCCAACCCCTGCAGGCCCCAACACCAGCTCCAGGGGCCCAACCCCTGAGCGCCCGAACCATAGCTCCAGGGGCCTAACCCCTGGGGGCCCCAACACCAGCTCCAAGGTCCCAACCCCTGAGCGCCCGAAAAATAGCTCCAGGGGCCTAAGCCATGGGGGCCCAACACCAGCTCCAGGGGACCAACCCCTGAGCGCCCGAACCATAGCTCCAGGGGCCTAACCCCTGGGGGCCCCCACCATAGCTCCAAGGGCCCAAGCCCTGAGCGCCCGAACCATAGCTCCAGGGGCCTAACCCCTGGGGGCCCCAACCCCAGCTTCAGGGGCCCAACCCATGGGGGCCCGAACACCAGTTCCAGGGGCCCAACCCCTGAGCGCCCGAACCATAACTCCAGGGGCCTAACCCTCGGGGGCCCCAAAACCAGTTCCAGGGGCCCAACCCCTTGGGGCCCCAACACCAGCTCCAGGGGCCCAACACCTGAGCGCCCGAACAATACCTCCAGGGGCCTAACCCCTGGGGCCCGAACACTAGCTCCAGGGGCCCAACCCCTGAGCGCCGGAACCACAGCTCCAAGGGCCTAACGCCTGGGTCCCCCACCCCAGCTCCAAGGGCCCAACCCCTGGGGCCCTCGACCCCAGCTCCAGGGGCCCAACCCCTGAGCGCCCGAACCATAGCTCCAAGGGCCCAACCCCTGACGGCCCCAACACCAGCTGCAGGGTCCCAACCCCTGAGCGCCCGAACCATAGCTCCAGGGACCTAACCCCTGGGGGCCCCAACACCAGCTCCAAGGGCCCAACACCTGAGCGCCCGAACAATACCTCCAGGGGCCTAACCCCTGGGGCCCCAACACTAGCTCCAGGGGCCCAACCCCTGAGCGCCGGAACCACAGCTCCAAGGGCCTAACGCCTGGGTCCCCCACCCCAGCTCCAAGGGCCCAACCCCTGGGGCCCTCGACCCCAGCTCCAGGGGCCCAACCCCTGAGCGCCCGAACCATAGCTCCAAGGGCCCAACCCCTGACGGCCCCAACACCAGCTGCAGGGTCCCAACCCCTGAGCGCCCGAACCATAGCTCCAGGGACCTAACCCCTGGGGCCCCAACACCAGCTCCAGGGGCCCAGCTACTGGGGGCCCCAACACCAGCTCCAAGGGCCCAAAACCTGAGCGCCCGAACCATAGCTCCAGGGGCCTAACCCCTGGTGCCCCAACACCAGCTCCAGGGGCCTAACCCCTGGGGGCCCCAACCCCTGCTCCAGGGGCCCAACCCTTGGGGGCGCCAACACCAGCTCCAGGGGCCCAACCCCTGAGCGCCCAAACCATAGCTCCAGGGGTCTAACCCCCGGGGGCCCCATCCCCAGCTCAAGGGGCCCAACCCCTGGGGCCCTCGAACCCAGCTCCAGGGGCCCAACCCCTGAGCGCCCGAACCATAGCTCCAGGAGCCCAACCCCTGAGCGCCCGAACCATTGCTCCAGGCGCCTAACCCCTGGGACCCCAACACCAGCTCCAAGAGCCCAACCCCTTGGGGCCCCAACACCACCTCCGGGGGCCCAACCCCTGAGCGCACGAACCAAAGCTCCAGGGGTCTAACCCCTGGGGGCAGCAACACCAGCTCCAGGGGCCCAACCCCTGAGCGCCCGAACAATACCTCCAGAGTCCTAACCCCTGGGGGTCCCAACACCAGCTCCACAGGCCCAACCCCTGAGTGCCCGAACCATAGCTCCAGGGGCCTAACCCCTGGGGCCCCAAAACCAGCTCCAGGGGCCCAGCCCCTGGGGGCCCCAACACCAGCTCCAGGGGCCCAACCCCTGAGCGCCCGAACCATAGCTCCAGGAGCCCAACCCCTGAGCGCCCGAACCATTGCTCCAGGCGCCTAACCCCTGGGACCCCAAGACCAGCTCCAAGAGCACAACCCCTTGGGGCCCCAACACCACCTCCGGGGGCCCAACCCCTGAGCGCACGAACCGAACCTCCAGGGGCCTAACCCCTGGGGGCCTCAACACCAGCTCCAAGGGCCCAACCCCTGAGCGCCTGAACAATACCTCCAGAGGCCTAACCCCTGGGGGCTCCAACACCAGCTCCACAGGCCCAACCCCTGAGTGCCCGAACCATAGCTCCAGGGGCCTAACCCCTGAGCGCCCGAACCATAGCTCCATGCAGGAAATGCTCTGTGCATTACCCTATGTGGCCACACGGTGTCATTCTTGCTCCATTCAGGAAATGCTCTGGGCATTACCCTGCACGGCCACACAGTGTTACTGTTGCTCCATGCGTGAAATGCTCTGGGTATTACTGTGATGGAGTGGGGATTATCTGTGTGGGGGATGGGAGAGCAGGGGATGACTTTAGGTCAGGGGCCCAAACACCACCTCCAGGGGTCCAAACCCTGGGGCCCTCGACCCTAGCTCCAGCGGCCCAACCCCTGAGCGCCCGAACCTTAGCTCCAGGGGCCCATCCCCTTAGAGCCCGAACCATAGCTCCAGGGGCCTAACCCCTGGGGCCCCAACACAAGCTCCAGGGGCCCAACCCCTGGGGGCCCCAACACCAGCTCCAGGGGCCCAACCCCTGAGCGCCCAAACCATAGCTCCAGTGGCCTAACCCCTGGGGGCCCCAACCCCAGCTACAGGGGCCCAACCCCTGGAGGCCCCAACACCAGCTCCATGGGTACAAACGCTGAGCGTTCGAAGCATAGCTCCAGGGGCCTAACCCCCGGGGGCCAAAACCCCAGCTCCAGGGGCAAAACCCCTGGGGGCCCCAGCACCAGCTCCAGGGGCCCAACCCTTGAGCGCCCGAACCATATCTCCTAGGGCCTAACCCCCCGGGGACCAAAACCCCAGCTCCAGGGGCCCAGCCCCTCGGGGCCCCAACACCAGCTCCAGGAGCCCAACCCCTGGAGGCCACAACACCAGCTCCAGGGGCCCAACCCCAGAGCGCCCGAACCATAGCTCCAGGGGCCCAACCCCTTTGGCCCCAACAAAAGCTCCAGGGGCCCAACCCCTGAGTACCCGAACTGTAGCTCCAGGGGCCTAACCCCTGGGGCCCCAACACCAGCTCCAGGGACCCAACCCCTGGGGGCCCCAACACCAGCTCCAGGGGCCCAACTCCTGAGCGCCCGGAACCATAGCTCCAGGGGCCTAACCTCTGTGGGCCTCAACACCAGCTCCAAGGGCCCAACCCCTGAGTCCCCGAACCATAGCTCCAGGGGCCTAAACCGTGGGGGCCCCAACACCAGCTGCAGGGGCCCAACCCCTGAGCACCCGAACCATAGCTCCAGGGGCCTAACCCCTAGGGGCCCCAACCCCAGCTCTCGGAGCCCAACCCCTAGGGGACCCAACACCAGCTCCAAGGGCACAACCCCTGAGCGCCCGAAATATAGATCCAGGGGCCTAACCCCCGGGGGCCCCAACCCCAGCTCCAGGGACTGAACCCCTGAGGCCCTCGACCCCAGCTAAAGGGGCTCAACCCCTGAGCGCCCGAACCATACCTCCAGGGGCCTAACCCCCGGGGCCCCAACCCCAGCTCCAGGGGTCCAACCCCTGGGGGCCCGAACACCAGTTCAAGGGGCCCAACCCCTGAGAGCCCGAACAATACCTCCAGGGGCCTAACCACTGGGGGCCCCCACACCAGCTCCACGGGCCCAACCCCTGAGTGCCCGAACCATAGCTCCAGGGGCCTAACCCCTGGGGACCCCCACCCCAGCTCCAAGGGCCCAACCCCTGAGCGCCCGCACCATAGCGCCAGGGGCCTAACCCCTGGGGCCCCAACACCAACTCCAGGGGCCCAACCCCTGGGAGCCCCAACACCAGCTCCAGGGGCCCAACCCCAGAGTTCCCGAACCATAGCTCCATGCAGGAAATGATCTCTGCATTATCCTTCGTGACCACATGGTGTCACTGTTGCTCCATGCGGACAAATGCTCTCTGCATTACCCTATGTGGGCACACGGTGTCACTCTTGCTCCATGCAGGAAATGCTCTGGGCATTACCCTGCATGGCCACACAGTGTTACTGTTGCTCCACGGGTGAAATGCTCTGGGCATTACTGTGATGGAGTGGGGACTGTCTGTGTGGGGGATGGGAGAGCAGGGGGTGACTTTAGGTCAGGGGCCCCAACACCAGCTCCAGGGGCCCAACCCTTGAGCGCTCGAACCATAGCTACAGGGCCCTAACCCCTCGGGGCCCCCACCTCAGCTCCAAGGGCGCAAAACCTGAGCGCCCGAACCATAGCTCCAGGGGCCTAACCCCTGGGGACCCTAACCACAGGTCCCGGGGCCCAACACCTGGGGGCTCCAACACCAGCTCTAGGGCCCCAACCCCTGAGCGCCCGAACCACAGCTCCAGGGGCCCAACCCCTGAACGCCCGAACCATAGCTCCAGGGGCCTAACCCCTGGGGACCCAACACGAGCTCCAGGGGTCCAAACCCTGGGGCCCTCGACCTCAGCTCCAGGGGCCCAACCCCTGAGCGCCCGAACCATAGCTCCAGGGGCCTAACCCCTGCAGGCCTGAACACCAGCTCCAGGAGCCCAACAACTGGGGCCCCCAACACCAGCTCCAGGGGCCCAAAACCAGAGCGCCCGAAACATAGCTCCAGGGCCCCAACACCAGCTCCAGGGGCCCAACCCCTGGGGGCCCCAACACCAGCTCCACGGGCCCAGCCCCTGACCGCCCGAAACAATACATCCAGGGGCCTAACCCCTAGGGGGCCCCAACACCAGCTCCACGGGCCCAAACCCTGAGTGCCCGAAACATAGCTCCAGGAGCCGAACCCCTGCGGGCCCTCACCCCAGTTCCAAGGGCACAACCCCTGGGGCCCTCGACCCCAACTCCAGGGGCCCAAACCCTGAGCGCCCGAACCATAGCTCCAGGGACCCAACCCCTGAGCTCCCGAACCATAGCTCCAGGGGCCTAACCCCCGGGGACCCCAACACAAGCTGCAGGGGTCCAACCCCTGAGCGCCCCAACCATAGCTCCAGGGTCCTAACACCTCGGGCCCAACATCAGCTCCAGGGTCCCAACCCCTGGGGCCCTCGACCCCAGCTCCAGGGGCCCAACCCCTGAGCGCCCGAACCATAGCTCCAGGGGCCCAAACCTTGAGCGCCCGAAACATAGCTCCGGGGGCCTAACCCCTGGGGCTCCAACACCAGCTCCAGGGGCCCAACCCCTGGGGGGCCCCAACACTACCTCCAGGGGCCCAACCCCTGAGCGCCCGAACCATAGCTCCAGGGGCCTAAACCCTGGGGGCCCCAACCCCAGCTCCAGACGCCCAACCCCTGGGGGTCCGAAAATCAGCTCCAGGGGCACAACCCCTGAGCGCCCGAACCATAGCTCCAGGGGCCTAACCCCCGGGGGCCGCAACCCCAGCTCCAGGGGCCCAACCCCTGGGGGCCCCAACAACAGCTCCAGGGGCCCAATCCCTGAGCGCCCGAACCATAGCTCCAGGGGCCTAATCCCTGGGGGCCCCAACCCCAGCTACAGGGGCCCAACCCCTCGGGGCCCCATCACCAGCTCCAGGCTCACAACCCCTGAGCTCCCGAAACATAGCTCAAGGGGCCTAACAACCGGGGGCCCCAACCCCAGCTCCAGGGGCCCAACCCCTGGGGGGCCCCAACACCAGCTCCAGGAGCCCAACCCCTGAGAGCCCGAAACATAGCTCCAGGGGCCCAACACCCGGGGACCCCAACCCGAGCTCCAGGGGCCTAACCCCTGAGGCCCCAACACCAGCTCCAGGGGCCCAACTCCTGAGCGCCCGAACCATAGCTCCAGGGGCCTAACCCCATTAGGCCCCAACACCATCTCCAAGGGCCTTATCTCTGAGCACCCGAATCATAGCTTCAGGGGCCTAACCCCTGGGGGCCCCAACACCAGCTCCAGGGGACCAACCCATGGGGGCTCCAACACCAGCTCTAGGGGCCCAACTCCTGAGCGCCAGAACCATAGGTCCAGGGGCCTAACTCCTGTGGGCCCCAACACCAGCTCCAAGGGCCCAACCCCTGAGCGCCCGAACAAAAGCTTCAGAGGCCGAACCCCTGGGGGTCCCAACACCAGCTTCAGGGGCCCAAACCTTAAGCGCCCGAACCATAGCTCCAGGGGCATAACCCCTGGGGGCCCCAAACCCAGCTCCAGGGGCCTAACCCCTGGGGTCCCCAACACCAGCTCCAGGGGTCCAACCCCTCAGCGTCCGTACCATAGCTCCAGGGGCCTAACCCCTGGGGGCCCCAACACCAGCTCCAGAGGCCCAATCCCTGAGCGCCCGAACAATACCTCCAGGGGCCTAACCCCTGGGGGTCCCAACACCAGCTCCATGGGCCCAACCCCATAGCGCCCGAACCACAGCTCCAGGGGCCCAACACCTGAGCGCCCGAACCATAGCTCCAGCGCCTAACCCCTGGGGCACCAACACCAGCTCCAGGGGCCCAACCCCTAGGGGCCACAACCCCAGCTCCTGGGGCCCAACCCCTGAGCGCCCGAACCCTAGCACCAGAGACCTAACCCCTGGGGCTCCAACCCCAACTCCAGAGGCCCAACCCCTGAGGGCCCCAACACCAGCTCCAGGGGTCCAACTCCTGAGCGCCCGAACCATTGCTCCAGAGGCCTAACCCCTGGGGGCCCCAACTCCAGCTCCAGGGGCCCAAACCCTGAGAGCCCGAACAATACCTCCAGGGGCCTAACCCCTGGGGGACCCAACACCAGCTCCAGGGGCCCAAACCGTGAGCGCCCGAACCATAGCTCCAGGGGCCTAACCCCAGAGGGCCCCAACCCCAGCTCCAGGGGTCCAAACACTGGGGCCCTCGATCCCAGTTCCACGGGCCCAACCCCTGAGCGCCCGAACCATAGCTCCAGGGGCCCAACCCCTGAGCGCCCGAACCATAGCTCCAGGGGCCTAACCCCTGGGGCCCCAACACCAGCTCCAGGGGCCCACAACCTGGGGGCCCCAACACCAGCTCCAGGGGCCCAACCCCTGAGCGTCCGTACCATAGATCCAGGGGCCTAACCCCTGGGGGCCCCAACACCAGCTCCAGGGGCCCAATCCCTGAGCGCCAGAACAATACCTCCAGGGGCCTAAACCCTGGGGGTCCCAAAACCAGCTCCAGGGGCCCAACCCCTGAGCGCCCGAACCATGGCTCCAGGGGCCAAACCCCCGGGGGTCCCAACCCCAGCTCCAGGGGCCCAACCCCTGGGGCTCTCGACCCCAGCTCCAGGGGCCCAACCGCTGAGCGCCCGAACCATAGCTCCTGGGGCCCAACCGTTGAGCGCCCGAACCATAGCTCCATGCGCCTAACCCCTGGGGCCCCAACACCAGCTCCAGGGGCCCAACCCCTGGGGGCCCCAACACCAGCTCCAAGGGCCCAACCCCTGAGCGCCCGAACCACAGCTCCAGGGGCCTAACCCCTGGGGGCCCCAACACCAGCTCCAAGGGCCCAACACCTGAGCGCCCGAACAATACCTCCAGGGGCCTAACCCCTGGGGCCCCAACACTAGCTCCAGGGGCCCAACCCCTGAGCGCCGGAACCACAGCTCCAAGGGCCTAACGCCTGGGTCCCCCACCCCAGCTCCAAGGGCCCAACCCCTGGGGCCCTCGACCCCAGCTCCAGGGGCCCAACCCCTGAGCGCCCGAACCATAGCTCCAAGGGCCCAACCCCTGACGGCCCCAACACCAGCTGCAGGGTCCCAACCCCTGAGCGCCCGAACCATAGCTCCAGGGACCTAACCCCTGGGGCCCCAACACCAGCTCCAGGGGCCCAGCTACTGGGGGCCCCAACACCAGCTCCAGGGGCCCAACCCCTGAGCGCCCGAACCATAGCTCCAGGGGCCTAACCCCTGGGGGCCCCAACACCAGCTCCAAGGTCCCAACCCCTGAGTGCCCGAAAAATAGCTCCAGGGGCCTAAGCCATGGGGGCCCCAACACCAGCTCCAGGGGACCAACCCCTGAGCGCCCGAACCATAGCTCCAGGGGCCTAACCTGAGCGCCCGAACCCAGCTCCAGGGGCCTGACCCCTGGTGGACCAAACCCCAGCTCAAGGGGCCCAACCCCTAGGGCCCTCGACCCCAACTCCAGGGGCCCAAACCCTGAGCGCCCGAACCATAGCTCCAGGGGCCCAACCACTGAGCACCGGAACAATAGCTCCAGGGGCCTAACCCCTGGGGCCCCAACACCAGCTCCAGGGGCCAAACCCTGGGGGCCCCAACACCAGCTACATTGGTCCAACCCCTGAGAGCCCGAACCATAGATCCAGGGGCCTAACCCCTGGGGGCCCCAACCCCAGCTCCAGGGGCCCAAACTCTGAGCGCCCGAACAATACCTCCAGGGGCCTAACCCCTGGGGACCCCAACACCAGCTCCAGGGGCCCAACCCCTGAGCGCTCGAACCATAGCTCCAGGGGCCTAACCCCTGGGGGCCCACAACCCAGCTCCAAGGGCCCAAAACCTGAGCGCCCGAACCATAGCTCCAGGGGCCTAACCCCTGGTGCCTCAACACCAGCTCCCGGGGCCCAACCCCTGGGGGCCCCAACACCAGCTCCAAGGGCCCAAAACCTGAGCGCACGAACCATAGCTCCAGGGGCCTAACCCCTGGTGCCCCAGCACCAGCTCCAGGGGCCTAACCCCCTGGGGGCCCCAACCCCTGCTCCAGGGGCCAACCCTTGGGGGCCCCAACACCAGCTCCAGGGGCCCAACCCCTGAGCGCCCAAACCATAGCTCCAGGGGTCTAACCCCCGGGGGCCCCATCCCCAGCTCAAGGGGCCCAACCCCTGGGGCCCTCGAACCCAGCTCCAGGGGCCCAACCCCTGAGCGCCCGAACCATAGCTCCAGGAGCCCAACCCCTGAGCGCCCGAACCATTGCTCCAGGTGCCTAACCCCTGGGACCCCAACACCAGCTCCAAGAGCCCAACCCCTTGGGGCCCCAACACCACCTCCGGGGGCCCAACCCCTGAGCGCACGAACCAAAGCTCCAGGGGCCTAACCCCTGGGGGCAGCAACACCAGCTCCAGGGGCCCAACCCCTGAGCGCCCGAACAATACCTCCAGAGTCCTAACCCCTGGGGGTCCCAACACCAGCTCCACAGGCCCAACCCCCTGAGTGCCCGAACCATAGCTCCAGGGGCCTAACCCCTGGGGCCCCAAAACCAGCTCCAGGGGCCCAGCCCCTGGGGGCCCCAACACCAGCTCCAGGGGCCCAACCCCTGAGCGCTCCGAACCATAGCTCCAGGAGCCCAACCCCTGAGCGCCCGAACCATTGCTCCAGGCGCCTAACCCCTGGGACCCCAAGACCAGCTCCAAGAGCCCAACCCCTTGGGGCCCCAACACCACCTCCGGGGGCCCACCCCTGAGCGCACGAACCGAACCTCCAGGGGCCTAACCCCTGGGGGCCTCAACACCAGCTCCAAGGGCCCAACCCCTGAGCGCCTGAACAATACCTCCAGAGGCCTAACCCCTGGGGGCTCCAACACCAGCTCCACAGGCCCAACCCCTGAGTGCCCGAACCATAGCTCCAGGGGCCTAACCCCTGAGCGCCCGAACCATAGCTCCATGCAGGAAATGCTCTGTGCATTACCCTGCGTGACCACATGGTGTCACTGTTGCTCCATGAGGGGAAATGCTCTGTGCATTACCCTATGTGGCCACACGGTGTCATTCTTGCTCCATTCAGGAAATGCTCTGGGCATTACCCTGCACGGCCACACAGTGTTACTGTTGCTCCATGCGTGAAATGCTCTGGGTATTACTGTGATGGAGTGGGGATTATCTGTGTGGGGGATGGGATAGCAGGGGATGACTTTAGGTCAGGGGCCCCAACACCAGCTCCAGGGGTCCAAACCCTGGGGCCCTCGACCCTAGCTCCAGGGGCCCAACCCCTGAGCGCCCGAACCTTAGCTCCAGGGGCCCATCCCCTTAGAGCCCGAACCATAGCTCCAGGGGCCTAACCCCTGGGGCCCCCAACACAAGTTCCAGGGGCCCAACCCCTGGGGGCCCCAACACCAGCTCCAGGGGCCCAACCCCTGAGCGCCCGAACCATAGCTCCAGGGGCCTAACCCCTGGGGGCCCCAACCCCAGCTACAGGGGCCCAACCCCTGGAGGCCCCGACACCAGCTCCAGGGGTACAAACGCTGAGCGTTCGAAGCATAGCTCCAGGGGCCTAACCCCCGGGGGGCCAAAACCCCAGCTCCAGGGGCAAAACCCCTGGGGGCCCCAGCACCAGCTCCAGGGGCCCAACCCTTGAGCGCCCGAACCATATCTCCTAGGGCCTAACCCCCCGGGGACCAAAACCCCAGCTCCAGGGGCCCAGCCCCTCGGGGCCCCAACACCAGCTCCAGGAGCCCAACCCCTGGAGGCCACAACACCAGCTCCAGGGGCCCAACCCCAGAGCGCCCGAACCATAGCTCCAGGGGCCCAACCCCTGTGGCCCCAACAAAAGCTCCAGGGGCCCAACCCCTGAGTGCCCGAACTGTAGCTCCAGGGGCCTAACCCCTGGGGCCCCAACACCAGCTCCAGGGACCCAACCCCTGGGGGCCCCAACACCAGCTCCAGGGGCCCAACTCCTGAGCGCCCGGAACCATAGCTCCAGGGGCCTAACCTCTGTGGGCCTCAACACCAGCTCCAAGGGCCCAACCCCTGAGTCCCCGAACCATAGCACCAGGGGCCTAAACCGTGGGGGCCCCAACACAGCTGCAGGGGCCCAACCCCTGAGCGCCCGAACCATAGCTCCAGGGGCCTAACCCCTAGGGGCCCCAACCCCAGCTCTCGGAGCCCAACCCCTAGGGGACCCAACACCAGCTCCAAGGGCACAACCCCTGAGCGCCCGAAATATAGATCCAGGGGCCTAACCCCGGGGGCCCCAACCCCAGCTCCAGGGACTGAACCCCTGAGGCCCTCGACCCCAGCTAAAGGGGCTCAACCCCTGAGCGCCCGAACCATACCTCCAGGGGCCTAACCCCCGGGGCCCCAACCCCAGCTCCAGGGGTCCAACCCCTGGGGGCCCGAACACCAGTTCAAGGGGCCCAACCCCTGAGAGCCCGAACAATACCTCCAGGGGCCTAACCACTGGGGGCCCCCCACACCAGCTCCACGGGCCCAACCCCTGAGTGCCGAACCATAGCTCCAGGGGCCTAACCCCTGGGGACCCCCACCCCAGCTCCAAGGGCCCAACCCCTGAGCGCCCGCACCATAGCGCCAGGGGCCTAACCCCTGGGGCCCCCAACACCAACTCCAGGGGCCCAACCCCTGGGAGCCCAACACCAGCTCCAGGGCCCAACCCCAGAGTTCCCGAACCATAGCTCCATGCAGGAAATGATCTCTGCATTATCCTTCGTGACCACATGGTGTCACTGTTGCTCCATGCGGACAAATGCTCTCTGCATTACCCTATGTGGGCACACGGTGTCACTCTTGCTCCATGCAGGAAATGCTCTGGGCATTACCCTGCATGGCCACACAGTGTTACTGTTGCTCCACGCGTGAAATGCTCTGGGCATTACTGTGATGGAGTGGGGACTGTCTGTGTGGGGGATGGGAGAGCAGGGGGTGACTTTAGGTCAGGGGCCCCAACACCAGCTCCAGGGGCCCAACCCTTGAGCGCTCGAACCATAGCTACAGGGCCCTAACCCCTCGGGGCCCCCACCCCAGCTCCAAGGGCGCAAAACCTGAGCGCCCGAACCATAGCTCCAGGGGCCTAACCCCTGGGGACCCTAACCACAGGTCCCGGGGCCCAACACCTGGGGCTCCAACACCAGCTCTAGGGCCCCAACCCCTGAGCGCCCGAAACCACAGCTCCAGGGGCCCAACCCCTGAACGCCCCGAACCATAGCTCCAGGGGCCTAACCCTGGGGACCCAACACGAGCTCCAGGGGTCCAAACCCTAGGGGCCCTCGACCTCAGCTCCAGGGGCCCAACCCCTGAGCGCCCGAACCATAGCTCCAGGGGCCTAACCCCATGCAGGCCTGAACACCAGCTCCAGGAGCCCAACAACTGGGGGCCCCAACACCAGCTCCAGGGGCCCAAAACCAGAGCGCCCGAAACATAGCTCCAGGGCCCCAACACAGCTCCAGGGACCCAACCCCTGGGGGCCGCAACACCACCTCCACGGGCCCAACCCCTGAGCGCCCGAACAATACATCCAGGGGCCTAACCCCTAGGGGGCCCCACACCAGCTCCACGGGCCCAAACCCTGAGTGCCCGAAACATAGCTCCAGGAGCCGAACCCCTGCGGGCCCTCACCCCAGTTCCAAGGGCACAAACCCCTGGGGCCCCTCGACCCCAACTCCAGGGGCCCAAACCATGAGCGCCCGAACCATAGCTCCAGGGACCAACCCCTGAGCTCCCGAACCATAGCTCCAGGGGGCCTAACCCCCGGGGGCCCCAAACACAAGCTGCAGGGGTCCAAACCCTTGAGGCGCCCCAACCATAGCTCCAGGGTCCTAACACCTCGGGCCAAAAACCAGCTCCAGGGTCCCAACCCCTGGGCCCTCGACCCCAGTCCAGGGGCCCAACCCCTGAGCGACCGAACAATAGCTCCAGGGGCCAAACCTTGAGCGCCCGAACATAGCTCCGGGGGCCTACCCCTGGGGCTCCAACACCAGCTCCAGGGGGCCAACCCCTGGGGACCCAACACTACCTCCAGGGGCCCAACCCCTGAGCGCCCGAAGCATAGCTCCAGGGCCTAAACCCTGGGGCCCCAACCCCAGCCTCCAGACGCCCAACCCCAGGGGGTCCGAAAACCAGCTCCAGGGGTACAACCCCTGAGCGCCCGAACCATAGCTCCAGGGGCCTAACCCCCGGGGGCCGCAACCCCAGCTCCAGGGGCCCAAACCTGGGGGCCCCAACAACAGCTCCAGGGGCCCAATCCCTGAGCGCCGAACCATAGCTCCAGGGGCCTAATCCCTGGGGGCCCCAACCCCAGCTACAGGGGCCCAACCTCGGGGCCCCATCACCAGCTCCAGGCTCACAACCCCCTGAGCTCCCGAAACATAGCTCAAGGGGCCTAACAACCGGGGGCCACACACCCAGCTCCAGGGGCCAACCCCGGGGACCAAACACAGCCTCAAGGAGCCCAACCCTGAGAGCCCGAAACATAGCTCCAGGGGCCCAACACCCGGGACCCCAACCCGAGCTCCCAGGGGCCTAACCCTGAGGCCCCAACACCAGCTCCGGGGCCCAACTCCTGAGCGCCCGAAACCATAGCTCCAGGGGCCTAACCCCATTAGGCCCCAACTCCCATCTCCAAGGGCCCTATCTCTGAGAGCCCGAATCATAGCTTCAGGGGCCTAACCCCGGGGGCCCCAACACCAGCTCCAGGGGACCAACCCATGGGGGCTCCA
>NW_026114824.1:0-41859 GCF_025201925.1 Gopherus flavomarginatus | reverse complement strand
GCCCCTGGAGCTATGGTTCGGGCGCTCAGGGGTTGGGACCCTGGAGCTGGTGTTGGGGCCCCCACGGGTTCGGCCCCTGGAGCTCGGGTTGGATCCCCCGGGGGTTACACCCGTGGAGCGATGGTTCGTGTGCTGAGGGGTTGGGCCCCTGGAGCCTTTGTTGGGGCCGTCAGGGGTTGGGCCCCTGGAGCTGTTGTTGGGGCCCCTGGGGATAGGCCCCTGGAGCTATGGTTCGGGCGCTCAGGTTTTGGGCCCCTGGAGCTGGTGTTGGGGCCCCCAGGGGTTGGGCTCCTGTGGCTGGGGTTGGGGCCCCCAGGGGTTATGCCCCTGCAGGTATGGTTCGGGCGCTCAGGGGTTGCACCCCTGGAGCTGGTGTTGGGGCCCCCAGGGGATAGGCCCCTGGAGCTATGGTTCGGGCGCTCAGGGGTTGGGCCCGTTTAGCTGGTGTTGGGGCCCCCAATGGTTGGGCCCCTGGCGCTGGTGTTGGGGCCCCAGGGGTTAGGCCCCTGGAGCTATGGTTCGGGAGCTCAGGTTTTGGGCCCTTGGAGCTGGGGTGGGGGCCCCCAGGGGTTAGGCCCCTGTAGCTATGGTTCGAGCGCTCAGGTGTTGGGCTCCTGGAGCTGGTGTTGGGTCGCCTAGGGGTTAGGCCCCTGGAGCTATGGTTCGGGCGCTCAGGGGTTGGGCCCCTGGAGCCTTTGTTGGGTCCCCCAGGGGTTCGGACCCTGGAGCTGGTGTTGGGGCCCCAGGGGTTAGGCCCCTTGAGCTATAGTTCGGGCGCTCAGGGTTTGGGCCCCTGGAGCTGGTGTTGGGGCCCCCAGGGTTTGGGGTCCTGGGGTTTGGTTGGGGGCCCCAGGGGTTAGGCGCCTGGAGCTATGGTTCCGGCGCTCAGGGGTTGGGCCGTTGGAGCTGTGGTGGGGTCCCCAGGGGTTAGGCCCCTGCAGCTATCGTTCCGGCGCTCAGGGGTTGGACCGCTGGAGCTGGTGTTGGGGCCCACGGGGGTTAGGCCCCTCGAGGTATTGTTCGGGTGCTCAGGGGTTCGGCTCCTGGACCTGGTGTTGGGACCCCGAGGTTTTAGGCCCCTCGAGCTATGCTTCGGGCGCTCAGGGGTTGGGCCCCTGGACTGGTGTTGGGGCCCCCAGGGGCTGGGCCCCTGGAGCTGGTCTTGGGGCCCCAGGGGTTAGGCCCCTGGAGCTATGGTTCGGGCGTTCAGGTTTTGAGCCCTTGGAGCTGGGGTGGGGGCCCCCAGGGGTTAGGCCCCTGTAGCTATGGTTCGACTACTCAGGGGTTGGGCCCCTGGAGCTGGTGTTGGGGCCCCCAGGGGTTAGGCCCCTGGAGGTATTGTTCGAGCGCTCAGGGGTTGGGCCCCTGGAGCTGGTGTTGAGGGCCCCAGGGGTTAGGCCCCTGGAGCTATGGTTCGGGCGCACAGGGGTTGCAACCCTGGTGCTGGTGTTGGGGCCCCCAGGGGTTGGGCCCCTGGAGCTGGGGTTGGGGCCCCCGGGGGTCAGGCCCCTGGAGCTATGGTTCGGGCGCTCAGGGGTTGGGCCCCTGGAGCTGGTGTTGGGGCCCCCAGGGGTTAGGCCCCTGGAGCTATGGTTCTGGCGCTCGGGGGTTGGGCCCCTGGAGCTGGTGTTGGGACCCCCAGGGGTTGGGCCCCTGTAGCTGGTGTTGGGGCCCCCAGGGGTTCTGCCCCTGGAGCTGGGGTTCGGGTCCCCAGGGGTTAGCCCCCTGGAGATATGGTTCGGGCTCTCAGGGGTTGGGCCCCTGTAGCTGGTGTTGGGGCCCCGAGGGGTTAGGGCCCTGGAGCTGGTGTTGGGGCCCCCAGGGGTTAGGCCACTGGAGCTATGGTTCGGGCTCTCAGGGGTTGGGCCCCTGGAGCTATGGTTCGGGCGCTCAGGGGTTGGGCCCTTGGAGCTGGGGTGGGGGCCCACAGGGGTTAGGCCCCTGGAGCTGGGGTTAGGGCCCCCGGGGGTTAGGCCCCTGGAGCTATGGTTCGGGCGCTCAGGGGTTGGGCCCCTGGACTGGTGTTGGGGCCCCCAGGGGTTGGGCCCCTGGAGCTGGTGTTGGAGCCCCAGGGGTTAGGCCCCTGGAACTATGGTTCGGGCGCTCAGGGGTTGGGCCCCTGGAGCTATGGTTCGGGCGCTCAGGGGTTGGGCCCCTGGAGCTGGGGTCGAGGGCCCCAAGGGTTGGGCCCCTGTAGCTGGGGTTCGGGCCCCCAGGGGTTAGGCCCCTGTTGCTATGGTTCCGGCGCTCAGGGGTTGGGCCGTTGGGGCTGGGGTGGGGACCCCCAGCGGTTAGGCCCCTGCAGCTATGGTTCGGGCGCTTAGGGGTTGGACCTCTGGAGCTGGTGTTGGGGCCCTCAGGGGTTAGGCCCCTGGAGGTATTGTTCGGGCGCTCAGGGGTTGGGCCCCTGTACCTGGTGTTGGGGCCCCGAGGTTTTAAGCCCCTCGAGCTATGCTTCGGGCGCTCAGGGGTTGGGCCCCTGGACTGGTGTTGAGGCCCCCAGGGGCTGGGCCCCTGGAGCTGGTCTTGGGGCCCCAGGGGTTAGGTCCCTGGAGCTATGGTTTGGGCGCTCAGGGTTTGGGCCCCTGGAGCTGGTGTTGGGGCCCCCAGGGGTTAGGCCCCTGGAGCTATGGTTCTGGCGCTCAGGGGTTGGGCCCCTGGAGCTGGTGCTGGGGCCCCCAGGGGTTGGGCCCCTGTAGCTGGTGTTGGGGCCCCCAGGGGTTCGGCCCCTGGAGCTGGGGTTCGGGTCCCCAGGGGTTAGCCCCCTGGAGATATGGTTCGGGCTCTCAGGGGTTGGGCCCCTGTAGCTGGTGTTGGGGCCCCGAGTGGTTAGGGCCCTGGAGCTGGTGTTGGGGCCCCCAGGGGTTAGGCCACTGGAGCTATGGTTCGGGCTCTCAGGGGTTGGGCCCCTGGAGCTATGGTTCGGGTGCTCAGGGGTTGGGCCCCTGGAGCTGGGGTCGAGGGCTCCAGGGGTTTGGCCCCTGGACCTGTGGTTGGGTCCCCCTGGGGTTAGGCCCCTGGACCTATGGTTCGGGCGCTCAGGGGTTGGGCCCCTGGAGCTGGTGTTGGGGCCCCCAGGGGTTGGGCCCCTGGAGCTGGTGTTGGGGCCCCAGGGATTAGGCCCCTGTAGCTATGGTTCGGGCGCTCAGGGGTTGGGCCCCTGGAGCTGGTGTTGGGGCCCCCAGGGGTTGGGCTCCTGGGGCTGGGGTTGGGGCCCCCCAGGGGTTAGGCCCCTGGAGCTATGGTTCGGGCGCTCAGGGGTTGGGCCCTTGGAGCTGGGGTGGGGGCCCCCAGGGGTTAGGCCCCTGCAGCTATTTTTCGGGCGCTCAGGGGTTGGACCCCTGGAGCTGGGACTGGAGCTCCCGGGGGTTATACCCCTGGAGCTATGGCTCGGGCGCTCAGGGATTGGGCCCCTGGAGCTATAGTTCGGGCGCTCAGGGGTTGGACCTCTGGAGCCGGTGTTGGGGCCCACAGGGTTTAGGCCCCTGGAGGTATTGTTCGGGCGCTCAGGAGTTGGGCCCCTGGACCTGGTGTTGGGGCCCCGAGGTTTTAGGCCCCTCGAGCTATGCTTCGGGCGCTCAGGGGTTGGGCCCCTGGACTGGTGTTGAGGCCCCCAGGGGCTGGGCCCCTGGAGCTGGTCTTGGGGACCCAGGGGTTAGGCCCCTGGAGCTATGGTTCGGGCGCTCAGGGGTTGGGCCCCTGGAGCTATAGTTCGGGCGCTCTGGGGTTGGGCCCCTGGAGCTGGGGTCGATGGCCCCAAGGGTTGGGCCCCTGGAGCTGGGGTTGGAGCCCCAGGGGTTAGGCCCCTGGAGCTATGGTACGGGCGCTCAGGGGTTGGGCCCCTGGAGCTGGTGTTGGAGCCCCCAGGGGTTGGGCTCCTGGGGCTCGGGTTGGGGCCCCCAGGGGTTAGGCCCCTGGAGCTATGGTTCCGGCGCTCAGGGGTTGGGCCGTTGGAGCTGGGGTTGGGGCCCCCAGGGGTTAGGCCCTGGCAGCTATGGTTCGGGCGCTCAGGGGTTTGAGCCCTGGAGCTGGTGTTCGGCCCACAGGGGTTAGGCCCCCGGAGGTACTGTTCGGGCGCTCAGGGGTTGGGCCCCTGGAGCTGGTGTTGGGGCCCCGAGGGGTTAGGCCTCTCGAGCTATGGTTCGGGCGCTCAGGGGTTGGGCCCATGGACTGGTGTTGGGGCCCCCAGGGGCTGGGCCCCTGGAGCTGGTGTTGGGTCCCCAGAGATTAGGCCCCTGGAGCTATGGTTCGGGCGCTCAGGGGTTGGGCCCCTGGAGCTGGTGTTGGGGCTGTCAGGGGTTGGGCCCCTGGAGCTATGGTTCGGGCTCTCAGGGGTTGGGCCCCTGGAGCTGGTGTTGGGGCCCTCAGGGGTTAGGCCCCTGGAGCTATGGTTCGGGCGGTCAGGGGTTGGGCCCCTGGAGCTGGTGTTGGGACCCCAAGGGGTTGGGCCCCTGGTGCTGGTGTTGGGGCCCCCAGGGGTTACTCCCCTGGAGGTATTGTTTGAGCGCTCAGGGGTTAGGGCCCCTGGAGCTGGTGTTGGGGGCCTCAGGGGTTAGGCCCCTGGAGCTATGGTTCGGGCGCTCAGGGGTTGGGCTCCTGGAGCTGGTGTTGGGGCCTCCAGGGGTTAGGCCCCTGGAGCTATGGTTCTGGCGCTCAGGGGTTGGGCCGTTGGAGCTGGGGTGGGGGCCCCCAGGGGTTAGGCCCCTGCAGCTATTGTTCGGGCGCTCAGGGGTTGGACCCCTGGAGCTGGGACTGGAGCTCCCGGGGGTTATTCCCCTGGAGCTATGGTTCGGGCGCTCAGGGGTTGGGCCCCTGGAGCTATAGTTCGGGCGCTCAGGGGTTGGGCCCCTGGAGCTGGGGTCGAGGGCCCCAAGGGTTGGGCCCCTGTAGCTGGGGTTGGGGCCCCCAGGGGTTAGGCCCCTGGAGCTAAGGTTCCGGCGCTCAGGGGTTGGGCCGTTGGAGCTGGGGTGGGGACCCCCAGCGGTTAGCCCCCTGCAGCTATGGTTCGGGGGCTCAGGGGTTGGACCTCTGGAGCTGGTGTTGGGGCCCACAGGGGTTAGGCCCCTGGAGGTATAGTTCGGGCGCTCAGGTGTTGGGCCCCTGTACCTGGTGTTGGGGCCCCGAGGTTTTAAGCCCCTCGAGCTATGCTTCGGGCGCTCAGGGGTTGGGCCCCTGGACTGGTGTTGAGGCCCCCAGGGGCTGGGCCCCTGGAGCTGGTCTTGGGGCCCCAGGGGTTGAACCCCTGGAGCTGGTGTTGGGGCCCCAGGGGTTAGGCCCCTGGTGCTATGGTTCGGGCGCTCAGGGGTTGGGCCCCTGGAACTGGTGTTGGGGCCCCAGGGGTTTGGCCCCTGTAGCTGGTGTTGCGGCCCCAGGCTTTAGGCCCCTGGAGCTATGGTTCGGGCGCTCAGGGGTTGGGACCCTGGAGCTGGGGTCGAGGGCTCCAGGGGTTTTGCCCCTGGACCTGGGGTTGGAGCCCCCTTGGGTTAGGCCCCTGGAGCTATGGTTCGGGCGCTCAGGGGTTGGGCCCCTGGAGCTGGTGTTGGGGCCCCCAGGGGTTGGGCCCTTGGAGCTGGTGTTGGGGCCCCAGGGATTAGGCCCTTGCAGCTATGATTCAGGCGCTCAGGGGTTGGTCCCCTGGAGAGACAGTTCGGGCGCTCAGGGGTTGGGCCCCTGTAGCTGGTGTTGGGGCCCCAGGGGTTGGGATCCTGGGGCTGGGGTTGGGGCCCCCAGGGGTTAGGCCCCTGTAGCTATGGTTCGGGCGCTCAGGGGTTGGGCCGTTGGAGCTATGGTTCGGGCGCTCAGGGGTTGGGCCCTTGGAGCTGGGGTGGGGGCCCCCAGGGGTTAGGCCCCTGGAGCTATGGTTCGGGCGCTCAGGGTTTGGGCCCTTGGAGCTGGTGTTGAGGCCCCCAGGGATTAGGCCCCTGGAGCTATGGTTCGGGCGCTCAGGGGTTGGACTCCAGGAGCTGGTGTTAGGGCCCGCAGGGGTTGGGGCCCTGGAGCTGTGGTTGGGGCCCCCGGGGGTTAGGCCCCTGGAGCTATGGTTCGGGCGCTCAGGGGTTGGGACCCTGGAGCTGTTATTGGGGCCCCCAGGGGTTCGGCCCCTGGAGCTCGGGTTGGAGCGCACGGGGGTTAGATCTCTGGAGCTATGGTTCGGGCGCTGAGGGTTTGGGCCCCTGGAGCCTTTGTTGGGGCCCACAGGGGTTGGGCCCCTGGAGCTGGTGTTGGGGCCCCAGGGGTTAGGCCCCTGGAGCTATGGTACGGGCGCTCAGGGGTTGGGCCCCTGGAGCTGGTGTTGGGGCCCCCAGGGGTTGGGCTCCTTGGGCTCGGGTTGGGGCCCCCAGGGGTTAGGCCCCTGGAGCTATGGTTCCGGCGCTCAGGGGTTGGGCCGTTGGAGCTGGGGTGGGGGCCCCCAGGGGTTAGGCCCTGGCAGCTATGGTTCGGAAGCTCAGGGATTTGACCCCTGGAGCTGGTGTTCGGCCCACAGGGGTTAGGCCCCCGGAGGTACTGTTCGGGCGCTCAGGGGTTGGGCCCCTGGAGCTGGTGTTGGGGCCCCGAGGGGTTAGGCCTCTCGAGCTATGGTTCGGGCGCTCAGGGGTTGAGCCCATGGACTGGTGTTGGGGCCCCCAGGGGCTGGGCCCCTGGAGCTGGTGTTGGGGCCCCAGAGATTAGGCCCCTGGAGCTATGGTTCGGGCGCTCAGGGGTTGGGCCCCTGGAGCTGGTGTTGGGGCTCTCAGGGGTTGGGCCCCTGGAGGTATGGTTCGGGCTCTCAGGGGTTGGGCCCCTGGAGCTGGTGTTGGGGCCTTCAGGGGTTGGGCCCCTGGAGCTATGGTTCGGGCGGACAGGGGTTGGGCCCCTGGAGCTGGTGTTGGGGCCCCAAGGGGTTGGGCCCCTGGCGCTGGTGTTGGGGCCCCCAGGGGTTAGGCCCCTGGAGGTATTGTTCGAGCACTCAGGGGTTGGGACCCTGGAGCTGGTGTTGGGGGCCTCAGGGGTTAGGCCCCTGGAGCTATGGTTCGGGCGCTCAGGGGTTGCGCCCCTGGAGCTGGTGTTGGGGCCCCCAGGGGTTAGGCCCCTGGAGCTATGGTTCTGGCGCTCGGGGGTTGGGCCCCTGGAGCTGGTGTTGAGACCCCCAGGGATTGGGCCCCTGTAGCTGGTGTTGGGGCCCCCAGGGGTTAGCCCCCTGGAGCTATGGTTCGGGCTCTCAGGGGTTGGGCCCCTGGAGCTACGGTTCGGGCGCTCAGGGGTTGGGCCCTTGGAGCTGGGGTGGGGGCCCACAGGGGTTTGGCCCCTGGAGGTATTGTTCGGGCGCTCAGGGGTTGGGCCCCTGGACCTGGTGTTGGCGCCCCGAGGTTTTAGGCCCCTCGAGCTATGCTTCGGGCGTTCAGGGGTTGGGCCCCTGGACTGGTGTTGAGGCCCCCAGGGGCTGGGCCCCTGGAGCTGGTCTTGGGGCCCCAGGGGTTAGGCCCCTGGAGCTATGGTTCTGGCGCTCAGGGGTTGGGACCCTGTACCTGGTGTTGGGGCCCCGAGGTTTTAAGCCCCTCGAGCTATGCTTCGGGCGCTCAGGGGTTGGGCCCCTGGACTGGTGTTGAGGCCCCCAGGGGCTGGGCCCCTGGAGCTGGTCTTGGGGCCCCAGGGGTTAGGCCCCTGGAGCTATGGTTCTGGCGCTCAGGGGTTGGGACCCTGGAGCTATAGTTCGGGCGCTCTGGGGTTGGGCCCCTGGAGCTAGGGTCGAGGGCCCCAAGGGTTGGGCCTCTGGAGCTGGGGTTGGGGCCCCCGGGGGTTAGGCCCCTGGAGCTATGGTTCGGGCGCTCAGGGGTTGGGCCCTTGGAGCTGGTGTTGGGGCCCCCAGGGGTTGGGCCCCTGGAGCTGGGGTTGGGGCCCCCAGGAGTTAGGCCCCTGGAGCTATGGTTCCGGCGCTCAGGTGTTGGGCCGTTGGAGCTGGGGTGGGGGCCCCCAGGGGTTAGGCCCCTGCAGCTATGGTTCGGGCGCTCAGGGGTTGGACCCCTGGAGCTGGGGTTGGAGCCCCCGGGGTTAGACCCCTGGAGCTATGGTTCGGGCTCTGAGGGGTTGGGCCCCTGGAGCTGGTGTTGGGGCCCCCACGGGTTAGGCCCCTGGAGCTATTGTTCGGGCAGTCAGGGTTATTGCCCGAGGAGCTGGTGTTGGGGCTCCCAGGGGTTGGGCCCGTGGAGCTAGTGTTGGGGCCCCAGGGGTTAGTCCCCTGGCGCTATGGTTCTGGCGCTCAGGGGTTGGGCCCTTGGAGCTGGGGTGGGGGCCCCCAGTGATTAGGACCGTGGATCTATGGTTCGGGCACTCAGGGGTATGGCCCGAGGAGCTGGTGTTGGGCCCCAAGGGATTAGGCCCCTGGAGCTATGGTTCGGGCGCTCAGGGCTTGGGACACTGGAGCTGGTGTTTGGGTCCCCAGGGGTTGGGCCCCTGGAGCTGGTGTTGGGGCCCCAGGGATTAGGCCCCTTGAGCTATGGTTCTGGCGCTGAGGGGTTGGGCCGCTGGAGCTGGGGTTTGGGCCCCCAGGGGTTAGGCCCCTGGAGCTGTGTTACGGGCCCTCAGGGGTTAGGCCCCTGGAGCTGGTTTCGAGGGCCCCAGGGGTTGGGCCCCTGGAGCTGGTGTTGGGGCCCCCAGGGGTTAGGCCCCTGCAGGTATCATTCGGGCGCTCAGGGGTTGGGCCCTTGGAGCTGGTTTTGGGGCCCTCAGGGATTAGGCCCCTGGAGCTATGGTTCCGGCGCTCAGGGATTGGGCCCCTGCAGCTGGTGTTAGGGCCCCCAGGGGTTGGACCCCTGGAGCTGGTGTTGGGGCCCCAGGGGTTGGGCCCCTGGAGCTATGGTTCGGGCGCTCAGGGGTTGGGCCCCTGGAACTGGTGTTGGGGCCCCAGGGGTTTGGCCCCTGTAGCTGGTGTTGCGGCCCCAGGCTTTAGGCCCCTGTAGCTATGGTTCGGGCGCTCAGGGGTTGGGCCGTTGGAGCTATGGTTCGGGCTCTCAGGGGTTGGGCCCTTGGAGCTGGGGTGGGGGCCCCCAGGGGTTAGGCCCCTGGAGCTGTGGTTCGGGCGCTCAGGGTTTGGGCCCTTGGAGCTGGTGTTGAGGCCCCCAGGGATTAGGCCCCTGGAGCTATGGTTCGGGCGCTCAGGGGTTGGACTCCTGGAGCTGGTGTTGGGGCCCGCAGGGGTTGGGGCCCTGGAGCTGTGGTTGGGGCCCCCGGGGGTTAGGCCCCTGGAGCTATGGTTCGGGCGCTCAGGGGTTGGGACCCTGGAGCTGTTATTGGGGCCCCCAGGGATTCGGCCCCTGGAGCTCGGGTTGGAGCCCACGGGGGTTAGATCTCTGGAGCTATTATTCGGGCGCTGAGGGGTTGGGCCCCTGGAGCTGGTGTTGGGGCCCCAGGGGTTAGGCCCCTTGAGCTATGGTACGGGCGCTCAGGGGTTGGGCCCCTTGGAGCTGGTGTTGCGGCCCCCAGGGGCTGGGCTCCTGGGCTTCGGGTTGGGGCCCCCAGGGGTTAGGCCCCTGGAGCTATGGTTCCGGCGCTCAGGGGTTGGGCCGTTGGAGCTGGGGTGGGGGCCCCCAGGGGTTAGGCCCTGGCAGCTATGGTTCGAGCGCTCAGGGGTTGTACCCCTGGAGCTGAGGTTGGAGCCCCCGGGGTTAGACCCCTGGAGCTATGGTTCGGGGTCTGAGGGGTTAGGCCCCTGGAGCTGGTGTTGGGGCCCCCAGGGGTTGGGCCCCTGGCGCTGGTGTTGAGGCCCCAGGGGTTTGGCCCCTGGAGCTATGGTTCGGGCGGTCAGGTTTTGGGCCGTTGGAGCTGGGGTGGGAGCCCCCAGGGGTTAGGCCCCTGTAGCTATGGTTTGAGCGCTCAGGGGTTGGGCCCCTAGAGCTGGTTTTGGGGCCCCGAGGGGTTAGAGCCCTGGAGCTGGTGTTTTGGCCCGAGGGGTTAGGCCCCTGGAGTTATGGTTCGGGCGCTCAGGGGTTGGGCCCCTGGAGCTATGGTTCGGGCGCTCAGGGGTTTGGCCCTTGGAGGTGGGGTGGGAGCCCCCAGGGGTTAGGCCCCTGGAGCTATGGTTCGGGCGCTCAGGGGTTGGGCCCTTGGAGCTGGTGTTTAGGCCCCCAGGGGTTGGTCCCCTGGAGCTCGTGTTGGGGCCCCAGGGGTTAGGCCTCTGGAGCTATGGTTCGGGCGCTCAGGGGTTGGGCCTCTGGAGCTATGGTTCGGGCTCTCAGGGGTTGGGCCCCTGGGGCTGGTGTTGGGGCCCACAGGGGTTAGGCCCCTGGAGGCATTGTTCGGGCGCTCAGGGGTTGGGCCCCTGGAGCTGGTGTTGGGGCCCCGAGGTTTTAGGCCCCTCGAGCTATGCTTCGGGCGCTCAGGGGTTGGGCCCCTGGACTGGTGTTGGGGACCCCAGGGGCTGTGCCCCTTGAGCTGGTCTTGGGGCCCCAGGGGTTAGGCCCCTGGAGCTATGGTTCGGGGGTTCAGGGGTTGGGCCCCTAGAGCTGGTGTTGGGGCCCTCAGGGGTTGGGCCCCTGGCGCTCGTGTTTGGGCCCCAGGAGTTAGGCCCCTGGAGCTATGGTTTGGGCTCTCAGGTTTTGGGCCCTTGGAGCTGGGGTGGGGGCCCCCAGGGGTTAGGCCCCTGTAGCTATGGTTCGAGTGCTCAGGGGTTGGGCCCCTGGAGCTGGTGTTGGGGCCCCCAGGGGTTAGGCCCCTGGAGGTATTGTTCGAGCGCTCAGGGGTTGGGCCCTTGGAGCTGGTGTTGGGACCCCCAGGGGTTAGGCCCCTGGAGCTCTGGTTCGGGCGCTCAGGGGTTGCAACCCTGGAGCTGGTGTTGGGGCCCCCAGGGGTTGGGCCCCTGGAGCTGTTGTTGGGGCCCCCAGGGGTTGGGCCCCTGGAGCTGGGAATCGGGTCCCCAGGGGTTAGACCCCTGGAGATATTGTTCGGGCTCTCAGGGGTTGGGCCCCTAGAGCTGGTTTTGGGGCCCCGAGGGGTTAGAGCCCTGGAGCTGGTGTTTTGGCCCGAGGGGTTAGGCCCCTGGAGCTATGGTTCGGGCGCTCAGGGGTTGGGCCCCTGGAGCTATGGTTCGGGCGCTCAGGGGTTTGGCCCTTGGAGGTGGGGTGGGAGCCCCCAGGGGTTAGGCCCCTGGAGCTATGGTTCGGGCGCTCAGGGGTTGGGCCCTTGGAGCTGGTGTTTAGGCCCCCAGGGATTATGCCCCTGGAGCGATGCTTCGGGCGCTCAGGGGTTGGGCCCCTGGAGCTATGGTTGGGGCCCCCGGGGGTTAGGCCCCTGGAGCTATGGTTCGGGCGCTCAGGGGTTGGGACCCTGGAGCTGGTGGTGGGGCCCCCAGGGTTTGGGCCGCTGGAGCTGTGGTTGGGGCCCCCAGGGGTTAGGCCCCTGGAGCTATGGTTGGGGCGCTCAGGGTTCGGGCCCCTGGAGCTGGTGTTGGGGCCCCAGGGGCTGGGCCCCTGGAGCTGGTGTTGGGGCCCCAGGGGTTAGGCCCCTGGAGCTATGGTTCGGGCGCTCAGGGGTTGGGCCCCTGGGGCTATGGTTCGGGCGCTCAGGGGTTGGGCCCCTGGAGCTGGGGTCGAGGGCCTCAGGGGATGGGCCCCTGGAGCTGGGGTTGGGGCCCCTAGGGGTTAGGCCCCTGGAGCTATGGTTCGGGCGCTCAGGGGTTGGGACCTTGGAGATGGGGTGGGGTCCCCCACGGGTTAGGCCCCTGCAGCTATGGTTCGGGCGTTCAGGGGTTGGACCGCTGGAGCTGGGGCTGGAGCCCCCGGGGGTTATACCCCTGGAGCTATGGTTCGGGCGCTCAGGGGTTGGGCCCCTGGAGCTATAGTTCGGGCGCTCAGGGGTTGGGCCGTTGGAGCTGGGGTGGGGGCCCCCAGGGGTTAGGCCCCTGCAGCTATGGTTCGGGCACTCAGGGGTTGGACCCCTGGAGCTGGGGTTGGAGCCCCTGGGGGTTAGACCCCTGGAGCTATGGTTCGGGCGCTAAGGGGTTGGGCCCCTGGAGCCTTTGTTGGGTCCCCCAGGGGTTGGGACCTTGGAGCTGGTGTTGGGGCCCCAGGGGTTAGGCCCCTGGAGCTACGGTTCGGGCGCTCAGGGGTTGGGCACCTGGAGCTGGTGTTGGGGCCCCCAGGGGTTGGGCTCCTGGGGCTGGGTTTGGGGCCCCGAGGGGTTATGCCCCTGGAGCTATGGTTCGGGCGCTCAGGGGTTGGGCCGTTGGAGCTGGGGTGGGGTCCCCCAGGGGTAAGGCCTCTGCAGCTATGGTTCGGGCGCTCAGCGGTTGGACCCCTGGAGCTGGTTCTGGGGCCCACAGGGGTTAGGCCCCTGGAGGTATTGTTCGGGCGTTCAGGGGTTGGGCCCCTGGACCTGGTGTTGGGACCCCGAGGTTTTAGGCCCCTCGAACTATGCTTCGGGCGCTCAGGGGTTGGGCCCTTGGACTGGTGTTGGGGCCCCCAGGGGCTGGGCCCCTGGAGCTGGTCTTGGGACCCCAGGAGTTAGGCCCCTGGAGCTATGTTTCGGGCGCTCAGGTTTTGGGCCCTTGGAGCTGGGGTGGGGGCCACCAGGGGTTAGGCCCCTGTAGCTATGGTTCGAGTGCTCAGGGGTTGGGCCCCTGGAGCTGGTGTTGGGGCCCCCAGGGGTTAGGCCCCTGGAGGTATTGTTTGAGCGCTCAGGGGTTGGGCCCCTGGAGCTGCTGTTGGGGCCCCCAGGGGTTAGGCCCCTGGAGCTCTGGTTCGGGCGCTCAAGGGTTGGGCCCCTGGAGCTGGTGTTGGGGCCCCCAGGGGTTGGGCCCCTGGAGCTGGGGTTGGTGCCCCCAGGGGTTAGGCCCCTGGAGCTATGATTCGGGCGCTCAGGGGTTGGGCCCCTGGAGCTGGTGTTGGGGCCCCGAGGGGTTGGGCCCCTTTAGCTGGTGTTGTGGCCCCCAGGGGTTCGGACCCTAGAGCTGCGGTTCGGGTCCCCAGGGGTTAACCCCCTGGAGATATGGTTCGGGCGCTCAGGGGTTGGGCCGTTGGAGCTGGGGTGGGGGCCCCCAGGGGTTAGGCCCCTGCAGCAATGGTTCGGGCGCTCAGGGGTTGGACCCCTGGAGCTGGGACTGGAGCTCCCGGGGGTTATACCCCTGGAGTTATGGTTTGGGCGCTCAGGGGTTGGGCCCCTGGAGCTATAGTTCGGGTGCTCAGGGGTTGGGCCCCTGGAGCTGGGGTCGAGGGCCCCAAGGGTTGGGACCCTGTAGCTGGGGTTGGGGCCCCCAAGGGTTAGGCCCCTGGAGCTATGGTTCCGGCGCTCAGGGGTTAGGCCGTTGGAGCTGGGGTGGGGACCCCCAGCGGTTAGCCCCCTGCAGCTATGGTTCGGGCGCTCAGGGGTTGGACCTCTGGAGCTGGTGTTGGGGCCCACAGGGGTTAGGCCCCTGGAGGTATTGTTCGGGCGCTCAGGGGTTGGGCCCCTGGACCTGGTGTTGGGGCCCCGAGGTTTTAGGCCCCTCGAGCTATGCTTCGGGTGCTCAGGGGTTGGGCCCCTGGACTGGTGTTGAGGCCCCAGGGGCTGGGCCCCTGGAGCTGGTCTTGGGGCCCCAGGGGTTAGGCCCCTGGAGCTATGGTTCGGGCGCTCAGGGGTTGGGCCCCTGGAGCTGGGGTCGAGGGCCCCAAGGGTTGGGCCCCTGGAGCTCGGGTTGGGGCCCCCGGGGCTTAGGCCCCTGGAGCTATGGTTCGGGCGCTAACGGGTTGGGTCCTTGGAGCTGGTGTTGGGGCTCCTAGGGGTTAGGCCCCTGGAGCTATGGTTCGGGCGCTCAGGGGTTGGGCCCCTGGAGCTGGTGTTGGGTCCCCCAGGGGTTGGGCCCCTGGAGCTGGGATTGGGGCCCCCAGGGGTTAGGCCCCTGGAGCTATGGTTCCGGCGCTCAGGGGTTAGGCCGTTGGAGCTGGGGTGGGGACCCCCACCGGTTAGGCCCCTGCAGCTATGGTTCGGGCGCTCAGGGGTTGGACCTCTGGAGCTGGTGTTGGGGCCCACAGGTGTTAGGCCCCTGGAGGTATTGTTCGGGCGCTCAGGGGTTGGGCCCCTGGACCTGGTGTTGGGGCCCCGAGGTTTTAGGCCCCTCGAGCTATGCTTCGGGCGCTCAGGGGTTGGGCCCCTGGACGGGTGTTGAGGCCCCAGGGGCTGGGCCCCTGGAGCTGGTCTTGGGGCCCCAGGGGTTAGGCCCCTGGAGCTATGGTTCGGGCGCTCAGGGGTTGGGCCCCTGGAGCTGGTGTTGGGTCCCCCAGGGGTTGGGCCCCTGGAGCTGGGGTTGGGGCCCCCAGGGGTTAGGCCCCTGGAGCTATGGTTCCGGCGCACAGGGGTTGGGCCGTTGGAGCTGGGGTGGGGGCCCCCAGGGGTTAGTCCCCTGCAGCTATGGTTCGAGCGCTCAGGGGTTGTACCCCTGGAGCTGAGGTTGGAGCCCCCGGGGTTAGACCCCTGGAGCTATGGTTCGGGGTCTGAGGGGTTAGGCCCCTGGAGCTGGTGTTGGGGCCCCCAGGGGTTAGGCCCCTGGAGCTATGGTTCGGGCACTCAGGGGTATTGCCCGAGGAGCTGGTGTTGGGGCTCCCAGGGGTTGGGCCCGTGGAGCTGGTGTTGGGGCCCCAGGGGTTAGTCCCCTGGCGCTATGGTTCGGGCGCTCAGGGGTTGGGACCTTGGAGCTGGGGTGGGGGCCCCCAGTGGTTAGTCCCCTGGCGCTATGGTTCGGGCGCTCAGGGGTTGGGACCTTGGAGCTGGGGTGGGGGCCCCCAGTGGTTAGGCCCCTGGAGCTATGGTTCGGGCACTCAGGGATAGGGCCCGAGGAGCTGGTGTTGGGGACCCCAGGGGTTAGGCCCCTGAATGTATTGTTCGGGCGCTCAGGGGTTGGGTCCTTGGAGCTGGTGTTGGGCCCCAAGGGATTAGGACCCTGGAGCTGTGGTACGGGCGCTCAGGGGTTAGGTCCCTGTAGCTGGGGTCGAGGGCCCCAGGGGTTGGGCCCCTGGAGCTGGGGTGGGGGCCCCCAGGGGTTAGGCCCCTGGAGCTATGGTTCGGGTGCTCAGGGGTTGGGCCCCTGGAGCTGGTGTTGGGGCCCCCAGGGGTTAGGCCCCTGCAGGTATCGTTCGGGCGCTCAGGGGTTGGGCCCTTGGAGCTGGTTTTGGGGCCCCCAGGGGTTGGACCCCTGGAGCTGGTGTTGGGGCCCCAGGGGTTAGGCCCCTGGAGCTATGGTTCGGGCGCTCAGGGTTTGGGCCCCTGGAGCTGGGGTCGAGGGCTCCAGGGGTTTGGCCCCTGGACCTGGGGTTGGAGCCCCCTTGGGTTAGGCCCCTGGAGCTATGGTTCCGGCGCTCACGGGTTGGGCCGTTCGAGCTGGGGTGGGGGCCCCCAGGGGTTAGGCCCCTGCAGCTATGGTTCGGGCGCTCAGGGGTTGGAACTCTGGATCTGCGGTTGGAGCCCCCGGGGTTTAGACCCCTGGAGCTATGGTTCGGGCGCTGAGGGGTTGGGCCCCTGGAGCTGGTGTTGGGGCCCCAGCTGTTAGGCCCCTGGAGCTATGGTTCGGGCGCTCAGGGGTTGGGCCCCTGGAGCTGGTGTTGGGGCCCCCAGGGGTTGGGCTCCTGGGGCTGGGGTTGAGGCCCCCAGGGGTTAGGCCCCTGGAGCTATGTTTCCGGCGCTCAGGGTTTGGGCCGTTGGAGCTGGGGTGGGGTCCACGAGGGGTTAGGCCCCTGCAGCTATGGTTCGGGCGCTCAGGTGTTGGACCCCTGGAGCTGGTGTTGGGGCCCACAGGGGTTAGGCCCCTGGAGGCATTGTTCGGGCGCTCAGGGGTTGGGCCCCTGGAGCTGGTGTTGGGGCCCCGAGGTTTTAGGCCCCTCGAGCTATGCTTCGGGCGCTCAGGGGTTGGGCCCCTGGACTGGTGTTGGGGACCCCAGGGGCTGGGCCCCTTGAGCTGGTCTTGGGGCCCCAGGGGTTAGGCCCCTGGAGCTATGGTTCGGGGGTTCACGGGTTGGGCCCCTAGAGCTGGTGTTGGGGCCCTCAGGGGTTGGGCCCCTGGCGCTCGTGTTTGGGCCCCAGGAGTTAGGCCCCTGGAGCTATGGTTTGGGCTCTCAGGTTTTGGGCCCTTGGAGCTGGGGTGGGGGCCACCAGGGGTTAGGCCCCTGTAGCTATGGTTCGAGTGCTCAGGGGTTGGGCCCCTGGAGCTGGTGTTGGGGCCCCCAGGGGTTAGGCCCCTGGAGGTATTGTTCGAGCGCTCAGGGGTTGGGCCCCTGGAGCTGGTGTTGGGGCCCCCAGGGGTTAGGCCCCTGGAGCTCTGGTTCGGGCGCTCAGGGGTTGCAATCCTGGAGCTGGTGTTGGGGCCCCCAGGGGTTGGGCCCCTGGAGCTGTTGTTGGGGCCCCCAGGTGTTGGGCCCCTGGAGCTGGGAATCGGGTCCCCAGGGGTTAGACCCCTGGAGATATTGTTCGGGCTCTCAGGGGTTGGGCCCCTAGAGCTGGTTTTGGGGCCCCGAGGGGTTAGAGCCCTGGAGCTGGTGTTTTGGCCCGAGGGGTTAGGCCCCTGGAGCTATGGTTCGGGCGCTCAGGGGTTGGGCCCCTGGAGCTATGGTTCGGGCGCTCAGGGGTTTGGCCCTTGGAGGTGGGGTGGGGGCCCCCAGGGGTTAGGCCCCTGGAGCTATGGTTCGGGCGCTCAGGGGTTGGGCCCTTGGAGCTGGTGTTTAGGCCCCCAGGGATTAGGCCCCTGGAGCGATGCTTCGGGCGCTCAGGGGTTGGGCCCCTGGAGCTATGGTTGGGGCCCCCGGGGGTTAGGCCCCTGGAGCTATGGTTCGGGCGCTCAGGGGTTGGGACCCTGGAGCTGGTGTTGGGGCCCCCAGGGGTTCGGCCCCTGGAGCTCGGGTTGGAACCCACGTGGGTTAGATCTCTGGAGCTATGGTTCGGGCGCTGAGGGTTTGGGCCCCTGGAGCCTTTGTTGGGGCCCCCAGGGGTTGGGCCCCTGGAGCTTGTGTTGGGGCCCCAGGGGTTAGGCCCCTGGAGCTATGGTTCGGGCGCTCAGGTGTTGGGCCCCTGGAGCTGGTGTTGGGGCCCCCAGGTGTTGGGCTCCTGGGGCTGGGGTTGGGGCCCCCAGGGGTTAGGCCCCTGTAGCTATGGTTCCGGCGCTCAGGGGTTGGGCCTTTGGAGCTGGGGTGGGGGCCCCCAGGGGTTAGGCCCCTGCAGCTATGGTTCGGGCGCTCAGGGGTTGGGCCCCTGGAGCTGGTGTTCGGGCCCCGAGGGGTTAGGCCCCTCGAGCTATGCTTCGGGCGCTCAGGGGTTGGGCCCCTGGACTGGTGTTGGGGCCACCAGGGGCTGGGCCCCTGGAGCTGGTGTTGGGGCCCCAGAGGTTAGGCCCCTGGAGCTATGGTTCGAGCGCTCAGGGGTTGTACCCCTGGAGCTGAGGTTGGAGCCCCCGGGGTTAGACCCCTGGAGCTATGGTTCGGGGTCTGAGGGGTTAGGGCCCCTGGAGCTGGTGTTGGGGCCCCCAGGGGTTAGGCCCCTGGAGCTATGGTTCGGGCACTCAGGGGTATTGCCCGAGGAGCTGGTGTTGGGGCTCCCAGGGGTTGGGCCCGTGGAGCTGGTGTTGGGGCCCCAGGGGTTAGTCCCCTGGCGCTATGGTTCGGGCGCTCAGGGGTTGGGACCTTGGAGCTGGGGTGGGGGCCCCCAGTGGTTAGTCCCCTGGCGCTATGGTTCGGGCGCTCAGGGGTTGGGACCTTGGAGCTGGGGTGGGGGCCCCCAGTGGTTAGGCCCCTGGAGCTATGGTTCGGGCACTCAGGGATAGGGCCCGAGGAGCTGGTGTTGGGGCCCCCAGGGGTTAGGCCCCTGGATGTATTGTTCGGGCGCTCAGGGGTTGGGTCCTTGGAGCTGGTGTTGGGCCCCAAGGGATTAGGACCCTGGAGCTGTGGTACGGGCGCTCAGGGGTTAGGCCCCTGTAGCTGGGGTCGAGGGCCCCAGGGGTTGGGCCCCTGGAGCTGGGGTGGGGGCCCCCAGGGGTTAGGCCCCTGGAGCTATGGTTCGGGTGCTCAGGGGTTGGGCCCCTGGAGCTGGTGTTGGGGCCCCCAGGGGTTAGGCCCCTGCAGGTATCGTTCGGGCGCTCAGGGGTTGGGCCCTTGGAGCTGGTTTTGGGGCCCCCAGGGGTTGGACCCCTGGAGCTGGTGTTGGGGCCCCAGGGGTTAGGCCCCTGGAGCTATGGTTCGGGCGCTCAGGGTTTGGGCCCCTGGAGCTGGGGTCGAGGGCTCCAGGGGTTTGGCCCCTGGACCTGGGGTTGGAGCCCCCTTGGGTTAGGCCCCTGGAGCTATGGTTCCGGCGCTCAGGGGTTGGGCCGTTGGAGCTGGGGTGGGGGCCCCCAGGGGTTAGGCCCCTGCAGCTATGGTTCGTGCGCTCAGGGGTTGGAACTCTGGAGCTGCGGTTGGAGCCCCCGGGGGTTAGACCCCTGGAGCTATGGATTGGGCGCTGAGGGGTTGGGCCCCTGGAGCTGGTGTTGGGGCCCCCAGGTGTTGGACCCCTGGAGCTGGTGTTGGGGCCCCAGCTGTTAGGTCCCTGGATCTATGGTTCGGGCTCTCAGGGGTTGGGCTCCTGGAGCTGGTGTCGGGGCCCCCAGGGGTTGGGCTCCTGGGGATAGGGTTGAGGCCCCCAGGGGTTAGGCCCTTGGAGCTATGGTTCCGGCGCTCAGGGGTTGGGCCGTTGGAGCTGGGGTGGGGTCCACTAGGGGTTAGGCCCCTGCAGCTATGGTTCGGGCGCTCAGGGGTTGGACCCCTGGAGCTGGTGTTGGGGTCCACAGGGGTTACGCCCCTGAAGGTATTGTTCGGGCGGTCAGGGGTTGGGCCCCTGGAGCTGGTGTTGGGGCCCCGAGGTTTTAGGTCCCTCGAGCTATGCTTCGGGCGCTCAGGGGTTGGGCCCCTGGACTGGTGTTGGGGACCCCAGGGGCTGGGCCCCTTGAGCTGGTCTTGGGGCCCCAGGGGTTAGGCCCCTGGAGCTATGGTTCGGGGGTTCAGGGGTTGGGCCCCTGGAGCTGGTGTTGGGGCCCTCAGGGGTTGGGCCCCTGGCGCTCGTGTTTGGGCCCCAGGAGTTAGGCCCCTGGAGCTATGGTTTGGGCTCTCAGGTTTTGGGCCCTTGGAGCTGGGGTGGGGGCTCCCAGGGGTTAGGCCCCTGTAGCTATGGTTCGAGTGCTCAGGGGTTGGGCCCCTGGAGCTGGTGTTGGGGCCCCCAGGGGTTAGGCCCCTGGAGGTATTGTTCGAGCGCTCAGGGGTTGGGCCCCTGGAGCTGGTGTTGGGGCCCCCAGGGGTTAGGCCCCTGGAGCTATGGTTCGGGCGCTCAGGGGTTGCAACCCTGGAGCTGGTGTTGGGGCCCCCAGGGGTTGGGCCCCTGGAGCTGTTGTTGGGGCCCCCAGGGGTTGGGCCCCTGGAGCTGGGAATCGGGTCCCCAGGGGTTAGACCCCTGGAGATATGGTTCGGGCTCTCAGGGGTTGGGCCCCTAGAGCTGGTTTTGGGGCCCCGAGGGGTTAGAGCCCTGGAGCTGGTGTTTTGGCCCGAGGGGTTAGGCCCCTGGAGCTATGGTTCGGGCGCTCAGGGGTTGGGCCCCTGGAGCTATGGTTCGGGCGCTCAGGGGCTTGGCCCTTGGAGGTGGGGTGGGGGCCCCCAGGGGTTAGGCCCCTGGAGCTATTGTTCGGGCGCTCAGGGGTTGGGCCCTTGGAGCTGGTGTTTAGGCCCCCAGGGATTAGGCCCCTGGAGCGATGGTTCGGGCGCTCAGGGGTTGGGCCCCTGGAGCTATGGTTGGGGCCCCCGGGGGTTAGGCCCCTGGAGCTATGGTTCGGGCGCTCAGGGGTTGGGACCCTGGAGCTGGTGTTGGGGCCCCCAGGGGTTCGGCCCCTGGAGCTCGGGTTGGAACCCTCATGGGTTGGGCCCCTGAAGCTGGTGGTTCGGGTGCTCCAGGGGTTGGGCCCCCTGGAGCTGCTGTTGGGGCCCCCAGGGGTTGGGCTCCTGGAGCTGGGGTTCGGGGCCCCCAGGGGTTAGGCCCCTGGAGCTATGGTTCGGGCGCTCAGGGGTTGGGCCCCCTGGAGCTGGGGTCGACTGGCCCCAGGGTTTGGGCCTCTGGAGGCTGGGGTGGTGATCCCCAGGGTTTAGGGCCCTGGAGCTATAGTTCGGGCGCTCAGGGGTTGGGCCCATGGAGCTGGTGTTGGGGCCCCCAGGGGTTAGGCCCCTGGAGGTATCGTTCGGGCGCTCAGGGGTTGGGCCCTTGGAGCTGGTTTTGGACCCCCAGGGATTAGGCCCCTGGAGCTATGGTTCGGGCGCTCAGGGGTTGGGCCCCTGGAGCTGGTGTTGGGGCCCCAGGGGTCGGACCCCTGGAGCTGGTGTTGGGGCCCCAGAGGTTAGGCCCCTGGAGCTATGGTTCGGGCGCTTAGGGGTTGGGCCCCTGGAGCTGGTGTTGGAGCTGTCAGGGGTTGGGCCCCTGGAGCTATGGTTCGGGCTCTCAGGGGTTGGGCCCCTGGAGCTAGTGTTGGGGCCTTCAGGGGTTGGGCCCCTGGAGCTATGGTTCGGGCGGTCAGGGGTTGGGCCCCTGGAGCTCGTGTTGGGGCCCCAAGGGGTTGGGCCCCTGGCGCTGGTGTTGGGGCCCCAGGGGTTAGGCCCCTGGAGCTATGGTTCGGGGGCTCAGGTTTTGGGCCGTTGGAGCTGGGGTGGGGCCCCCAGGTGTTAGGCCCCTGTAGCTATGGTTTGAGCGCTCAGGGGTTGGGCCCCTGGAGCTGGTGTTGGGGCCCCCAGGGATTAGGCACCTGGAGGTATTGTTCGAGCGCTCAGGGGTTGGGCCCCTGGAGCTGGTGTTGGGGCCCCCAGGGGTTAGGCTCCTGGAGCTATGGTTTGGGCGCTCATTGGTTGGGCCCCTGGAGCTGCTGTTGGGGCCCCCAGGGGTTGGGCTCCTGGGGCTGGGGTTGGGGCCCCCAGGGGTTAGGCCCCTGCAGCTATGGTTCGGGCGCTCAGGGGTTGGGCCCCTGGATCTGGGGTCGATGGCCGCAGGGTTTGGGCCTCTGGAGGTGGGGTGGTGACCCCCAGGGTTTAGGGCCCTGGAGCTATAGTTCGGGCGCTCACGGGTTGGGCCCCTGGAGCTGGTGTTGGGGCCCCCAGGGGTTAGGCCCCTGGAGGTATCGTTCCGACGCTCAGGGGTTGGGCCCTTGGAGCTGGTTTTGGGCCCCCAGGGATTAGGCCCCTGGAGCTATGGTTCGGGCGCTCAGGGGTTGGGCCCCTGGAGCTGGTGTTAGGGCCCCCAGGGGTCGGACCCCTGGAGCTGGTGTTGGGGCCCCAGGGGCTAGGCCCCTGGAGCTATGGTTCGGGCGCTCAGGGGTATTGCCCGAGGAGCTGGTGTTGGGGCTCCCAGGGGTTGGGCCCGTGGAGCTGGTGTTGGGGCCCCAGGGGTTAGTCCCCTGGCGCTATGGTTCGGGCGCTCAGGGGTTGGGACCTTGGAGCTGGGGTGGGGGCCCCCAGTGGTTAGGCCCCTGGAGCTATGGTTCGGGCACTCAGGGATAGGGCCCGAGCAGCTGGTGTTGGGGCCCCCAGGGGTTAGGCCCCTGGATGTATTGTTTGGGCGCTCAAGGGTTGGGTCCTTGGAGCTGGTGTTGAGCCCCAAGGGATTAGGCCCCTGGAGCTATGGTTCGGGCGCTCAGGGCTTGGGACCCTGGAGCTGGTGTTGGGGTCCCCAGGGGTTGAGCCCCTGGAGCTGGTGTTGGGGCCCCAGGGATTAGGCCCCTTGAGCTATGGTTCTGGCGCTGAGGGGTTGGGCCGCTGGAGCTGGGGTTTGGGCCCCCAGGGGTTAGGACCCTGGAGCTGTGGTACGGGCGCTCAGGGGTTAGGCCCCTGTAGCTGGGGTCGAGGGCCCCATGGGTTGGGCCCCTGGAGCTGGGGTGGGGGCCCCCAGGGGTTAGGCCCCTGGAGCTATGGTTCGGGCGCTCAGGGGTTGGGCCCCTGGAGCTGGTGTTGGGGCCCCCAGGGGTTAGGCCCCTGCAGGTATCGTTCGGGCGCTCAGGGGTTGGGCCCTTGGAGCTGGTTTTGGGGCCCCCAGGGATTAGGCCCCTGGAGCTATGGTTCGGGCGCTTAGGGATTGGGCCCCTGGAGCTGGTGTTAGTGCCCCCAGGGGTTGGACCCCTGGAGCTGGTGTTGGGGCCCCAAAGGTTAGGCCGCTGGAGCTATGGTTCGGGCGCTCAGGGGTTGGGCCCCTGGAGCTGGGGTCGAGGGCTCCAGGGGTTTGGCCCCTGGACCTTTGGTTGGAGCCCCCTTGGGTTAGGCCCCTTGAGCTATGGTTCGGGCGCTCAGGGGTTGGGCCCCTGGAGCTGGTGTTGGGGCCCCCAGGGGTTGGGCCCCTGGAACTGGTGTTGGGGCCCCAGGGATTAGGCCCCTGCAGCTATGATTCAGGCGCTCAGGGTTTGGTCCCCTGGAGCGATGGTTCGGGCGCTCAGGGGTTGGGCCCCTGTAGCTGGTGTTGGGGTACCCAGGGGTTGGGATCCTGGGGCTGGGGTTGGGGCCCCCAGGGGTTAGGCCCCTGGAGCTATGGTTCCGGCGCTCAGGGTTTGGGCCGTTGGAGCTGGGGTGGGGGCCGCCGGGGGTTAGACCCCTGGAGCTATGGATCGGGCGCTGAGGGGTTGGGCCCCTGGAGCTGGTGTTGGGGCCCCCAGGGGTTGGGCCCCTGGATCTATGGTTCGGGCGCTAAGGTTTTGGGCCCTTGGAGCTGGGGTGGGGGCCCCCAGGGGTTAGGCCCCTGTAGCTATGGTTCGAGTGCTCAGGGGTTTCGCCCCTGGAGCTGGTGTTGGGGCCCTCAGGGGTTAGGCCCCTGGAGGTATTGTTCGGGCGGTCAGGGGTTGGGCCCCTGGAGCTGGTGTTGGGGCCCCGAGGTTTTAGGTCCCTCGAGCTATGCTTCGGGCGCTCAGGGGTTGGGGCCCTGGACTGGTGTTGGGGCCCCCAGGGGCTGGGCCCCTGGAGCTGGTCTTGGGGCCCCAGGGGTTAGGCCCCTGGAGCTATGGTTCGGGCGTTCAGGGGTTGGGCCCCTGGAGCTGGTGTTGGGGCCCTCAGGGGTTGGGCCCCTGGCGCTCGTGTTTGGGCCCCAGGAGTTAGGCCCCTGGAGCTATGGTTTGGGCGCTCAGGTTTTGGGCTCTTGGAGCTGGGGTAGGGGCTCCCAGGGGTTAGGCTCCTGTAGCTATGGTTCGAGTGCTCAGGGGTGGGCCCCTGGAGCTGGTGTTGGGGCCCTCAGGGGTTAGGCCCCTGGAGGTATTGTTCGAGCGCTCAGGGTTTGGGCCCCTGGAGCTGGTGTTGGGGCCCCCAGGGGTTAGGCCCCTGGAGCTATGGTTCGGGCGCTCAGGGGTTGCAACCCTGGAGCTGGTGTTGGGGCCCCCAGGGGTTGGGCCCCTGGAGCTGTTGTTGGGGCCCCCAGGGGTTGGGCCCCTGGCGCTGGTGTTGGTGCCCCAGGGGTTAGGCCCCTGGAGCTATGGTTCGGGCGCTCAGGGGTTGCAACCCTGGGGCTGGTGTTGGGGCCTTCAGGGGTTGGGCCCCTGGAGCTATGATTCGGACGCTCAGGGGTTGGGCCCCTGGAGCTGGGGTCGAGGGCTCCAGGGGTTTGGCCCCTGGACCTTTGGTTGGAGCCCCCTTGGGATAGGCCCCTGGAGCTATGGTTCGGGCGCTCAGGGGTTGGGCCCCTGGATCTGGTGTTGGGGACTTCAGGGGTTGGGCCCCTGTTGTTATGGTTTGAGCGCTCAGGGGTTGGGCCCCTGGAGCTGGTGTTGGGGCCCCCAGGGGTTAGGCCGCTGGCGGTATTGTTCGAGCGCTCAGGGGTTGGACCACTGGAGCTGGTGTTGGGGCCCCCAGGGGTTAGGCCCCTGGAGCTATGGTTCGGACGCTCATTGGTTGGGCCCCTGGAGCTGGTGTTGGGGCTCCCAGGGGTTGGGCCCCCGTAGCTGCTGTTGGGGCCCCCAGGGGTTGGGCCCCTGGAGCTGGGGTTCGGGCCCCCAGGGGTTAGGCCCCTGGAGCTATGGTTCGGGCGCTCAGGGGTTGGCCCCCTGGAGCTGGGGTCGACGGCCCCAGGGTTTGGGCCCCTGGAGCTGGGGTGGTGATCCCCAGGGTTTAGGGCCCTGGAGCTATAGTTCGGGCGCTCAGGGGTTGGGCCCATGGAGCTGGTGTTGGGGCCCCCAGGGGTTAGGCCCCTGGAGGTATCGTTCGGGCGCTCAGGGGTTCGGCCCTTGGAGCTGGTTTTGGACCCCCAGGGATTAGGCCCCTGGAGCTATGGTTCGGGCGCTCAGGGGTTGGGCCCCTGGAGCTGGTGTTACTGCCCCCAGGGGTCGGACCCCTGGAGCTGGTGTTGGGGCCCCAGGGGCTAGGCCCCTGAAGCTATGGTTCGGGCGCTCAGGGGTTGGGCCCCTAGAGCTCTTGTTGGGGCCCCCAGGGGTTGGGCCCCTGGAGCTGGTGTTGGGTCCCCAGGGATTAGGCCCCTGGAGCTATGGCTCAGACGCTCAGGGGTTGGGCCCCTAAAGCGGTGGTTCGGGTGCTCAGGGGTTGGGCCCATGGAGCTGGTGTTGGGGCCCCCAGGGGTTGGGCTCCTGGGGCTGGGGTTGGGGCCCCCAGGGGTTAGGCCCCTGCAGCTATGGTTCGGGCGCTCAGGGGTTGGACCCCTGGAGCTGAGGCTGGAGCCACCGGGGTTTAGACCTCTGGAGCTATGGTTCGGGCGATCAGGGGTTGCTCCCCTGGAGCTATAGTTCGGGCGCTAAGGGGTTGGGCCCCTGGAGCTGGGGTCGAGGGCCCCAGGGGTTGGGCCCCTGGAGCTATGGTTCGGGCGCTCAGGGGTTCGGCCCTTGGAGCTGGTGTTGGGGCCCCCAAGGGTTGGGCCCCTGGAGCTGGTGTTGTGGCCCCTAGGGGTTAGGCCCCTGGAGCTATGGTTCGGGCGCTCAGGGGTTGGGCCCCTGGAGCTGGTGTTTGGGCCCCCAGGGGTTGGGCCCCTGGAGCTCGTGTTGGGGCCCCAGGGGTTAGGCCTCTGGAGCTATGGTTCGAGCGCTCAGGGGTTGGGCCCCTGGAGCTATGGTTCGGGCTCTCAGGGGTTGGGCCCCTGGAGCTGGTGGTGGGGCCCCCAGGGTTTGGGCCCCTGGAGCTGTGGTTGGGGCCCCCTGGGGTTAGGCCCCTGGAGCTATGGTTGGGGCGCTCAGGGGTTGAGCCCCTGGAGCTGGTGTTGGGGCCCCAGGGGCTGGGCCCCTGGAGCTGGTGTTGGGGCCCCAGGGGTTAGGCCCCTGGAGCTATGGTTCGGGCGCTCACGGGTTGGGCCCCTGGGGCTATGGTTCGGGCGCTCAGGGGTTGGGCCCCTGGAGCTATAGTTCGGGCGCTCAGGGGTTGAGCCCCTTTAGCTGGGGTTGAGGGCCCCAGGGGTTTGGCCCCTGGAGCTGGGGTTGGGGCCCCTAGGGGTTAGGCCCCTGGAGCTATTTTTCGGGCGCTCAGGGGTTGGGCCCCTGGAGCTGGTGTTGGGGCCCCTGAGCTAAAGTCACCCCCTGCTCTCCCATCCCCCACACAGACAGTCCCCACTCCATCACAGTAATGCCCAGAGCATTTCACGCATAGAGCAACAGTAATACTGTGTGGCTATGCAGGGTAATGCCCAGAGCATTTGCTGCATGGAGCAAGAGTGACACCGTGTGGCCACGTAGGGTAATGCACAGAGCATTTCCCCACATGGAGCAACAGTGACACCATGTAGGCACACAGGGTAATACACAGAGCATTTCCCCGCATGGAGCAACAGTGGCACCTTGTGGTGACGCAGGGTAATGCACAGAGCATTTCCTGCATGGAGCTATGGTTCGGGAGATCTGGGGTTGGGCCCTTGGAGCTGGGGTGGGGGCCCACAGGGGTTAGGCCCCTGGAGCTATGGTTCGGGCGCTCAGGGGTTGGGCCCTTGGAGCTGGTGTTGAGGCCCCCAGGGATTAGGCCCCTGGAGCTATGGTTCGGGTGTTCAGGGGTTGGGACCCGAGAGCTGGTGTTGGGACCCCCAGGGGTTTGGCCCCTGGAGCTCGGGTTGGAGCCCACGGGGGTTAGATCTCTGGAGCTATGGTTCGGGAGCTGAGGGGTTGGGCCCCTGGAGACTTTGTTGGGGCCCCCAGGGGTTGGGCCCCTGGAGCTGGTGTTGGGGCCCCAGGGGTTAGGCCCCTGGAGCTATGGTTCGGGCGCTCAGGGGTTGGGCCCCTGGAGCTGGTGTTGGGGCCCCAGGGGTTGGGCTCCTGTGGCTTTTGTTGGGGCCCCCAGGGGTTAGGCCCCTGGAGCTATGGTTCTGGCGCTCAGGGTTTGGGCCGATGGAGCTGGGGTGGGGGCCCCCAGGGGTTAGGCTCCTGCAGCTATGGTTCGGGCGCTCAGGGGTTGGGCCCCTGGAGCTGGTTTTGGCGCCCCGAGGGGTTAGGCCCCTTGAGCTATGGTTCGGGCGCTCAAGGGTTGGGCCCCTGGACTGGTGTTGGGGCCCCCAGGGGCTGGGCCCCTGGAGCTGGTGTTGGGGCCCGAGGGGTTAGGCCCCGGGAGCTATGGCTCGGGCGCTCAAGGGTTGGGCCCCTGGAGCTGGTGTTGGGGCTGTCAGGGGTTGGGCCCCTGGAGCTATGGTTCGGCCTCTCAGGGGTTGGGCCCCTGGAGCTGGTGTAGGGGCCTTCAGGGGTTGGGCCCCTGGAGCTATGGTTCCGGCGGTCAGGGGTTGGGCCCCTGGAGCTGCTGTTGGGGCCCCAAGGGGTTGGGCCCCTGGCACTGGTGTTGGGGCCCCAGGGGTTAGGCCCCTGGAGCTATGGTTCGGGGGCTCAGGTTTTGGGCCCTTGGAGCTGGGGTGGGGGCCCCCAGGGGTTAGACCCCTGGAGGTATTTTTCGAGCCCTCAGGGGTTGGGCCTCTGGATTTGGTGTTGCGGCCCCCAGAGGTTAGGCCCCTGGAGCTATGGTTCGGGCGCTCATTGGTTGGGCCCCTGGAGCTGGTGGTGGGGCCCCCAGGGGTTGGGCACCCGTAGCTGCTGTTGGGGCCCCCAGGGGTTGGGCCCCTGGAGCTGGGGTTCGGGCCCCCAGGGGTTAGGCCCCTGGAGATATGGTTCGGGCGCTCAGGTGTTGGGCCCCTGGAGCTATGGTTCGGGCGCTCAGGGGTTGGGCCCCTGGAGCTGGGGTCGAGGGCCCCAGGGGTTGGGCCCCTGGAGCTGGGGTGGTGGCACCCAGGGTTTAGGGCCCTAGAGCTATAGTTCGGGCGCTCAGGGGTTGGGCTCCTGGAGCTAGTGTTGGGGCCCCCAGGGGTTAGGCCCCTGGAGGTATCGTTCGGGCGCTCAGGGGTTGGGCCCTTGGAGCTGGTTTTGGGGACCCCAGGGTTTAGGCCCCTGGAGCTATAGTTCGGGCGCTCAGGGGTTGGGCCCCTGGAGCTCTTGTTGGGGCCCCCACGGGTTGGGCCCCTGGAGCTGGTGTTGGGGCCCCAGGGGTTAGGCTCCTGGAGCTGGTGTTGGGGCCCCAGGGGCTAGGCCCCTGGAGCTATGGTTCGGGCGCTCAGGGGTTGGGCCCCTGGAGCTCTTGTTGGGGCCCCCACGGGTTGGGCCCCTGGAGCTGGTGTTGGGGCCCCAGGGGTTAGGCTCCTGGAGCTATGGTTCTGGCGCTCAGGGGTTGGGCCCCTGGAGCTATGGTTCGGGCTCTCAGGGGTTTGGCCCCTGCAGCTGGGGTTGGGGCCCCTGGGGGTTAGGCCCCTAGAGCTATGGTTCGGGCGCTCAGGGGTGGGGCCCCTGGAGCTGGTGTTGGGGCCCCCAGGGGTTGGGCCCCTGGAGCTGGTGTTGGGTCCCCAGGGATAAGGCCCCTGGAGCTATGGTTCGGCGGGCTGGAGCCCCCGAGGGTTAGACCCCTGGAGCTATGGTTCGGGCGCTCAGGGGTTGCTCGCCTGGAGCTATAGTTCGGGCGCTCAGGGGTTGGGCCCCTGGAGCTAGTGTTGGGGCCCCCAGGGGTTGGGCCCCTGGAGCTGGGGTTGGGGCCCCTAGGGGTTCGGCCCCTGGAGCTATGGTTCGGGCGCTCAGGGGTTGGGCCCCTGGAGCTGGTATTGGGGCCCCCAGGGGTTTGGCCCCTGGAGCTCGTGTTGGGGCCCCAGGGTTTAGGCCTCTGGAGCTATTATTCGGGTGCTCAGGGGTTGGGCACCTGGAGCTATGGTTCGGGCTCTCAGGGGTTGGGCCCCTGGAGCTGGTGGTGGGGCCCCCAGGGTTTGGGCCCCTGGAACTGTGGTTGGGGCCCCAGGGGTTAGGTCCCTGGAACTATGGTTCGGGCGCTCAGGGGTTGGGCCCCTGGGGCTATGGTTCGGGCGCTCAGGGGTTGGGCCCCTGGAGCTATAGTTCGGGTGCTCAGGGGTTGGGCCCCTTTAGCTGGGGTCGAGGCCCCCAGGGGTTGGGCCCCTGGAGCTGGGGTTGGGGCCCCTAGAGGTTAGGCCCCTGGAGCTATGGTTTGGGCGCTCAGGGGTTGTGCCCTTGGAGCTGGGGTGGGGGCCCCCAGGGGTTAGGCCCCTGCAGCTATGGTTCGGGCGCTCAGGGGTTGGGCCCTTGGAGCTGGTGTTTTGGCCCCCAGGGGTTAGGCCCCTGGAGCTATTTTTCGGGCGCTCAGGGGTTGGGCCCCTGGAGCTGGTGTTGGGGCTGTCAGGGGTTGGGCCCCTTGAGCTATGGTTCGGGCTCTCAGGGGTTGGGCCCCTGGAGCTGGTGTTGGGGCCTTCAGGGGTTGGGCCCCTGGAGCTATGGTTCAGGCTCTCAGGGATTGGTCCCCTGGAGCTGGTGTTGGGGCCTCCAGGGGTTGGGCCCCTGGCACTGGTGTTGGGGCCCCAGGGATTAGGCCTCTGTAGCTATAGTTCGAACGCTCAGGGGTTGGGCCCCTGGAGCTGATGTTGGGGCCCCCAAGGTTTAGGCCCCTGGAGGTATAGTTCGAGCTCTCAGGGGTTGGGCCCCTGGAGCTGGTGTTTGGGCCCCCAAGGGTTAGGCCCTTGGAGCTATGGTTCGGGCGCTCAGGGGTTGGGCCCGTGGAGCTGGTGTTGGGGCCCCCAGGGGTTGGGCCCCCGTAGCTGGTGTTGGGGCCCCCAGGGGTTGGGCCCCTGGAGCTGGGGTTCGGGCCCCCAGGGGTTAGGCCCCTGGAGATATGGTTCGGGCGCTCAGGGGTTGGGCCCCTGGAGCTGGTATTAGGGCCCCCAGGGGTTGGACCCCTGGAGCTGGTGTTGGGGCCCCAGGGGCTAGGCCCCTGGAGCTATTTTTCTGGCACTCAGTTGTTGGACCCCTGGAGCTCTTGTTGGGGCCCCCAGGGGTTGGGCCCCTGGAGCTGGTGTTGGGGCCCCAGGGTTTAGTCCCCTGGAGCTATGGTTCGGGCGCTCAGGGGTTGGGCCCCTGGAGCAATGGTTCGGGCGCTCAGGGGTTGGGCCCCTGGAGCTGGTGGTGGGGCCCCCAGGGTTTGGGCCCCTGGAGCTGTGGTTGGGGCCCCCAGGGGTTAGGCCCCTGGAGCTATGGATCGGGCGGTTAGGGGTTGGGCCGCTGGAGCTGGTGTTGGGGCCCCAGGGGCTGGGCCCCTGGAGCTGGTATTGCTGCCCCAGAGGTTAGGCCCATGGAGCTATGGTTCGGGCGCTCAGGGGTTGGGCCCCTGTAGCTGGGATCAAAGGCCCAAGGGGTTGGGCCCCTGAAGCTGGGGTTGGGGCCCCTAGGGGTTAGGCCCCTGGAGCTATGGTTCGGGCTCTCAGGGGTTGGGCCCTTGGAGCTGGGGTGGGGGCCCCTAGGGGTTAGGCCCCTGCAGCTATGGTTCGGGCGCTCAGGGTTTGGGCCCCTGGAGCTGGTGTTGGGGCCCCTGAGCTAAAGTCACCCCCTGCTCTCCCATCCCCCACACAGACAGTCCCCACTCCATCACAGTAATGCCCAGAGCATTTCACGCATAGAGCAACAGTAATACTGTGTGGCCATGCAGGGTAATGCCCAGAGCATTTGCTGCATGGAGCAAGAGTGACACCGTGTGGCCACATAGGGTAATGCACAAAGCATTTCCCCGCATTGAGCAACAGTGACACCTTGTGGTCACGCGGGTAATGCACAGAGCATTTCCTGCATGGAGCTATGGTTCGGGAGCTCTGGGGTTGGGCCCCTAGAGCTGGTGTTGGGGCTCCCAGGGGTTGAGCCCCTGGAGTTGGTGTTGGGGCCCCAGGGGTTAGGCGCCTGGTGCTATGGTTCAGGCACTCAGGGGTAGGGCCCGAGGAGTTGGTGTTGGGGCGCCCAGGGGTTAGGCCCCTGGAGGTATTGTTCGGGCGCTGAGGGGTTGGGTCCTTGGAGCTGGTGTTGGGCCCCCAGTGGTTAGGCCCCTGGAGGTATCGTTCGGGCGCTCAGGGTTTGGGCCCTTGGAGCTGGTTTTGGGGCCCCCAGGGATTAGGCCCCTGGAGCTATGGTTCGGGCGCTCAGGGGTTGGGCCCTTGGAGCTGGTTTGGGGGCCCCCAGGGATTAGGCCCCTGGAGCTATGGTTCGGGCTCTCAGGGGTTGGGCCCCTGGAGCTGGTGTTAGGGCTCCCGGGGTTGGACCCCTGGAGCTGGTGTTGGGGCCCCAGGGGTTAGGCCCCTGGAGCTATGGTTCGGGCGCTCAGGGGTTGGGCCCCTGGAGCTGGTGTTGGGGCCCCCAGGGGTTAGGCCCCTGGAGCTATTTTTCGGGCGCTCAGGGGTTGGGCCCCTGGAGCTGGTGTTGGGGCTGTCAGGGGTTGGGCCCCTTGAGCTATGGTTCGGGCTCTCAGGGGTTGGGCCCCTGTAGCTGGTGTTGGGGCCTTCAGGGGTTGGGCCCCTGGAGCTATGGTTCAGGGTCTCAGGGGTTGGGCCCCTGGAGCTGGTGTTGGGGCCTCCAGGGGTTGGGCCCCTGACACTGGTGTTGGGGCCCCAGGGGTTAGGCCCCCGTAGCTATAGTTCGAGCCTCCAGGGGTTGGGCCCCTGACACTGGTGTTGGGGCCCCAGGGGTTAGGCCCCCGTAGCTATAGTTCGAGCGCTCAGGGGTTGGGCCCCTGGAGCTGATGTTGGGGCCCCCAAGGTTTAGGCCCTTGGAGGCATTGTTCGAGCTCTCAGGGGTTGGGCCCCTGGAGCTGGTGTTTGGGCCCCCAGGGGTTAGGCCCCTGGAGCTATGGTTCGGGCGCTCAGGGGTTGGGCCCCTGGAGCTGGTGTTGGGGCCCCCAGGGGTTCGGCCCCCATAGCTGGTGTTGGGGCCCCCAGGGGTTGGGCCCCTGGAGCTGGGGTTCGAGCCCCCAGGGGTTAGGCCCCTGGAGATATGGTTCGGGCGCTCAGGGATTGGGCCCCTGGAGCTGGTATTAGGGCCCCCAGGGGTTGGACCCCTGGAGCTGGTGTTGGGGCCCCAGGGGCTAGGCCCCTGGAGGTATTTTTCTGGCGCTCAGTTGTTGGGCCCCTGGAGCTCTTGTTGGGGCCCCCAAGGGTTGGGCCCCTGGAGTTGGTGTTGGGGCCCCAGGGGTTAGTCCCCTGGAGCTATGGTTCGGGCGCTCAGGGGTTGGGCCCCTGGAGCAATGGTTCGGGCGCTCAGGGGTTGGGCCCCTGGAGCTGGCGGTGGGGCCCCCAGGGTTTGGGCCCCTGGAGCTGTGGTTGGGGCCCCCAGGGGTTAGGCCCCTGGAGCTATGGATCGGGCAGTCAGGGGTTGGGCCGCTGGAGCTGGTGTTGGGGCCCCAGGGGCTGGGCCCCTGGAGCTGGTGTTGCTGCCCCAGAGGTTAGGCCCCTGGAGCTATGGTTCGGGCGCTCAGGGGTTGGGCCCCTGGGGCTATGGTTCGGGCGCTCAGGGGTTGGGCCCCTGGAGCTATAGTTCGGGCGCTCAGGGGTTGGGCCCCTGTAGCTGGGGTCGAGGGCCCCAGGGGTTGGTCCATTGGAGCTGGTGTTGGGTCCCCCAGGGGTTAGGCCCCTGGAGGTATTGTTTGGGCGCTCAGGGTTTGGGCCCCTGGAGCTGGTGTTGGGGCCCCTGAGCTAAAGTCACCCCCTGCTCTCCCATCCCCCACACAGACAGTCCCCACTCCATCTCAGTAATGCCCAGAGCATTTCACGCATAGAGCAACAGTAATACTGTGTGGATATGCAGGGTAATGCCCAGAGCATTTGCTGCATGGAGCAAGAGTGACACCATGTAGGCACATAGGGTAATACACAGAGCATTTCCCCGCATGGAGCAACAGTGACACCTTGTGGTCAAGCAAGGTAATGCACAGAGCATTTCCTGCATGGAGCTATGGTTCGGGAGCTCTGGGGTTGGGCCCCTGGAGCTGGTGTTGGGGCTCCCAGGGGTTGAGCCCCTGGAGCTGGTGCTGGGGCCCCAGGGGTTAGGCCCCTGGAGCTATGGTTCGGGCGCTCAAGGGTTGGGCCCCTGGAGCTGGTGTTGGGGCCTTCAGGGGTTGGGCCCCTGGAGCTATGGTTCGGGCGCTCAAGGGTTGGGCCCCTGGAGCCTTTGTTGGGGCCCCCAGGGGTTGGGCCCCTGGAGCTGGTGTTGGGGCCCCAGGGGTTAGTCCCCTGGAGCTATGGTTCGGGTGCTCAGGGGTTGGGCCCCTGGAGCGATGGTTCGGGCGGTCAGGGGTTGGGCCCCTGGAGCTGGTGGTGGGGCCCCCAGGGTTTGGGCCCCTGGAGCTGTGGTTGGGGCCCCCAGGGTTTAGGCCCCTGGAGCTATGGATCGGGCGCTCAGGGGTTGGGCCCCTGGAGCTGGTGTTGGGGCCCCAGGGGCTGGGCCCCTGGAGCTGGTGTTGCTGCCCCAGAGGTTAGGCCCATGGAGCTATCGTTCGGGTGCTCAGGGGTTGGGCCCCTGGGGCTATGGTTCGGGCGCTCAGGGGTTGGGCCCCTGGAACTATAGTTCGGGCGCTCAGGGGTTGGGCCCCTGTAGCTAGGATCGAGGGCCCAAGGGGTTGGGCCCCTGAAGCTGGGGTTGGGGCCCCTAGGGGTTAGGCCCCTGGAGCTATGGTTCGGGCTCTCAGGGGTTAGGCCCTTGGAGCTGTGGTGGGGGCCCCCAGGGCTTAGGCCCCTGTAGCTATGGTTCGGGCGCTCAGGGTTTGGGCCCCTGGAGCTGGTGTTGGCTCCCCTGAGCTAAAGTCACCCCCTGCTCTCCCATCCCTCACACAGACAGTCCCCACTCCATCACAGTAATGCCCAGAGCATTTCACGCATAGAGCAACAGTAATACTGTGTGGCTATGCAGGGTAATGCCCAGAGCATTTGCTGCATGGAGCAAGAGTGACACCGTGTGGCCACATAGGGTAATGCACAGAGTATTTCCCCGCAATGAGCAACAGTGACACCTTGTGGTCACGCGGGTAATGCACAGAGCATTTCCTGCATGGAGCTATGGTTCGGGAGCTCTGGGGTTGGGCCCCTAGAGCTGGTGTTGGGGCTCCCAGGGGTTGAGCCCCTGGAGCTGGTGTTGGGGCCCCAGGGGTTAGGCGCCTGGTGCTATGGTTCAGGCACTCAGGGGTAGGGCCCGAGGAGTTGGTTTTGGGGCGCCCAGGGGTTAGGCCCCTGGAGGTATTGTTCGGGCGCTGAGGGGTTGGGTCCTTGGAGCTGGTGTTGGGCCCCCAGTGGTTAGGCCCCTGGAGGTATCGTTCGGGCGCTCAGGGTTTGGGCCCTTGGAGCTGGTTTTGGGGCCCCCAGGGATTAGGCCCCTGGAGCTATGGTTCGGGCGCTCAGGGGTTGGGCTCTTGGAGCTGGTTTGGGGGCCCCCAGGGATTAGGCCCCTGGAGCTATGGTTCGGGCGCACATTGGGTGGGCCCCTGGAGCTGGTGTTAGGGCCCCCGGGGTTGGACCCCTGGAGCTGGTGTTGGGGCCCCAGGGGTTAGGCCCCTGGAGCTATGGTTCGGGCGCTCAGGGGTTGGGCCCCTGGAGCTGGTGTTGGGGCCCCCAGGGGTTGGGCCCCTGGAGATGGTGTTGGGGCCCCAGAGGTTAGGCCCCTGGAGCTATGGTTCGGGCGCTCAGGGGTTGGGCCCCTGGAGCTATGGTTCGGGCGCTCAGGTGTTGGGCCCCTGGAGCTCGGGTCGAGGGCCCCAGGGGTTGGGCCCCTGGAGCTGGGGTTGGGGCCCCCGGGGGTTAGGCCCGTGTAGCTATGGTTCGGGCGCTCAGGGGTAGGGCCCTTGGAGCTGGGGTGGGGGCCCCCAGGGGTTAGGCCCCTGGAACTATGGTTCGGGCGTTCAGGAGGTGGGCCCCAGGAGCTCTTGTTGGGTCCCCCAGGGGTTAGGCCCCTGGAGGTATAGTTCGGGCGCTCAGGCGTTGGGCCCTTGGAGCTTGTGTTGGGGCCCCCGGGGTTAGGCCCCTGGAGCTATGTTTCGGGCGCTCAGGGGTTGGGCCCCTGGAGCTGGTGTTGGGGCCCCTGAGCTAAAGTCACCCCCTGCTCTCCCATCCCCCACACAGACAGTCCCCACTCCATCACAGTAATGCCCGGAGCATTTCACGCATGGAGCAACAGTAATACCGTGTGGCTATGCAGGGTAATGCCCAGAGCATTTGCTGCATGGAGCAAGAGTGACACCGGGTGGCCACGTAGGGTAATGCACAGAGCATTTCCCCGCATGGAGCAACAGTGACACCATGTAGCCACACAGGGTAATACACAGAACATTTCCTGCATGGAGCTATGGTTCGGGAGCTCTGGGGTTGGGCCCCTGGAGCTGGTGTTGGGGCTCCCAGGGGTTGAGCCCCTGGAGCTGGTGTTGGGGCCCCAGGGGTTAGGCCCCTGGCGCTCTGGTTTGGGCGCTCAGGGGTTGGGCCCTTGGAGCTGGGGTGGGGGCCCCCAGTGGTTAGACCCCTGGAGCTATGGTTCGGGCACTCAGGGGTAGGGCCCGAGGAGCTGCTGTTGGGGCCCCCAGGGGTTAGGCCCCTGGAGGTATCGTTCGGGCGCTCAGGGGTTGGGCTCCTGGAGCTGGTGTTGGGGTCCGCAGGGGTTGGGCCCCTGGAGCTGTGGTTGGGGCCCCCGTGGGTTAGGCCCCTGGAGCTATGGTTCGGGCGCTCAGGGGTTGGGACCCTGGAGCTGGTGTTGGGGCCCCCAGGGGTTCGGACCCTGGAGCTCGGGTTGGAGCCCACGGGGGTTAGATCTCTGGAGCTACTGTTCGGGCGCTGAGGGGTTGGGCTCCTGGAGCCTTTGTTGGGGCCCCCAGGGGTTGGGCCCCTGGAGCTGGTGTTGGAGCCCCAGGGGTGAGGCCCCTGGAGCTATGGTTCGGGCGCTCAGGGGTTGGCCCCTGGAGCTGGGGTTCGGGCCCCCAGGGGTTGGGCTCCTGTAGCTGGGGTGGGGGCCCCCAGGGGTTAGGCCTCTGCAGCTATGGTTCGGGCGCTCAGGGGTTGGACCCCTGGAGCTGGTGTTGGGGCCCAAAGGGGTTAGGCCCCTGGAGGTATTGTTCGGGCGCTCAGGGGTTGGGCCCCTGGAGCTGGGTTTGGGGCCCCGAGGGGTTAGGCCCCTCGAGCTATGCTTTGGGCGCTCAGGGGTTGGGCCCCTGGAGCTATGGTTCGGGCTCTTAGGGGTTGGGCCCCTGGAGCTGGTGGTGGGGCCCCCAGGGTTTGGGCCCCTGGAGATGTGGTTGGGGCCCCAGGGGTTAGGCCCCTGGAGCTATGGTTCTGGCGCTCAGGGGTTGGGACCTTGGGGCTATGGTTCGGGCGCTCAGGGGTTGGGCCCCTGGAGCTATAGTTCGGGCGCTCAGAGGTTGGGCCCCTGGAGCTGGGGTCGAGGGCCCGAGGGGTTGGGCCGCTGCAGCTGGGGTTGGGGCCCCTAGGGGTTAGGCCCCTGGAGCTATGGTTCGGGCGCTCAGGGGTTGGGCCCTTGGAGCTGGGGTGGGGGCCCCCTGGGGTTAGGCCCCTGGAGCTATGGTTCGGGCGCTCAGGGGTTGGGCCCCTGGAGCTGGTGTTGGGGCCCCTGAGCTAAAGTCACCCCCTGCTCTCCCATCCCCCACACAGACAGTCCCCACTCCATCACAGTAATGCCCAGAGCATTTCACGCATAGAGCAACAGTAATACTGTGTGGCTATGCAGGGTAATGCCCAGAGCATTTGCTGCATGGAGCAAGAGTGTCACCGTGTGGCCACATAGGGTAATGCACAGAGCATTTCCCTGCATGGAGCAACAGTGACACCTTGTGGTCACGCAGGGTAATGCACAGAGCATTTCCCCGTATGGAGCAACAGTGACACCTTTTGGTCACGCAGGGTAATGCACAGAGCATTTCCTGCATAGAGCTATGGTTCGGGAGCTCTGGGGTTGGGCCCCTGGAGCTGGTGTTGGGGCTCCCAGGGGTTGAGCCCCTGGAGCTGGTGCTGGGGTCCCAGGGTTTAGGCCCCTGGAGCTATGGTTCGGGCGCTCAGGGGTTGGGCCCCTGGAGCTGGTGTTGGGGCTGTCAGGGGTTGGGCCCCTTGAGCTATGGTTCGGGCTCTCAGGGGTAGGGCCCCTGGAGCTGGTGTTGGGGCCTTCAGGGGTTGGGCCCCTGGAGCTATGGTTCGGGCCCTCAGGGGTTGGGCCCCTGGAGCTCTTGTTGGAGCCCCCAGGGGTTGGGCCCCTGGAGCTGGTGTTGGGGCCCCAGGGGTTAGTCCCCTGGAGCTATGGTTCGGGCGCTCAGGGGTTGGGCCCCTGGAGCGATGGTTCGGGCGGTCAGGGGTTGGGCTCCTGGAGCTGGTGGTGGGGCTCCCAGGGTTTGGGCCCCTGGAGCTGTGGTTGGGGCCCCCAGGGTTTAGGCCCCTGGAGCTATGGATTGGGCGCTCAGGGGTTGGGCCCCTGAAGCTGGTGTTGGGGCCCCAGGGGCTGGGCCCCTGGAGCTGGTGTTGCTGCCCCAGAGTTTAGGCCTATGGAGCTATGGTTCGGGCGCTCAGGGGTTGGGCCCGTGGGGCTATGGTTTGGGCGCTCAGGGGTTGGGCCCCTGTAGCTATAGTTCGGGCGCTCAGGGGTTGGGCCCCTGTAGCTGGGATCGAGGGCCCAAGGGGTTGGGCCCCTGATGCTGGCGTTGGGGCCCCTAGGGGTTAGGCCCCTGGAGCTATGGTTCGGGCTCTCAGGGGTTGGGCCCTTGGAGCTGGGGTGGGGGCCCCCAGGGGTTAGGCCCCTGCAGCTATGGTTCGGGCGCTCAGGGTTTGGGCCATTGGAGCTGGTGTTGGGTCCCCCAGGGGTTAGGCCCCTGGAGGTATTGTTCGGGCGCTCAGGCGTTGGGCCCTTTGAGCTGGTGTTGGGGTCCCCAGGGGTTAGGCCCCTGGACATATTTTTCGGGCGCTCAGGGGTTGAGCCCCTGGAGCTGGTGTTGGGGCCCCTGAGCTAAAGTCACCCCCTGCTCTCCCATCCCCCACACAGACAGTCCCCACTCCATCACAGTAATGCCCAGAGCATTTCACGCATAGAGCAACAGTAATACTGTGTGGCTATGCAGGGTAATGCCCAGAGCATTTGCTGCATGGAGCAAGAGTGACACCGTGTGGCCACATAGATTCATGCACAGAGCATTTCCTGCATGGAGCTATGGTTCGGGAGCTCTGGGGTTGGGCCCCTAGAGCTGGTGTTGGGGCTCCCAGGGGTTGAGCCCCTGGAGCTGGTGTTGGGGCCCCAGGGGTTAGGCGCCTGGCGCTATGGTTCAGGCACTCAGGGGTAGGGCCCGAGGAGTTGGTGTTGGGGCGCCCAGGGGTTAGGCCCCTGGAGGTATTGTTCGGGCGCTGAGGGGTTGGGTCCTTGGAGCTGGTGTTGGGCCCCCAGGGGTTAGGCCCCTGGAGGTATCGTTCGGGCGCTCAGGGTTTGGGCCCTTGGAGCTGGTTTTTGGGCCCCCAGGGATTAGGCCCCTGGAGCTATGGTTCGGGCGCTCAGGGGTTGGGCCCTTGGAGCTGGTTTGGGGGCCCCCAGGGATTAGGCCCCTGGAGCTATGGTTCGGGCGCTCAGGGGTTGGGCCCCTGGAGCTGGTGTTAGGACCCCCGGGGTTGGACCCCTGGAGCTGGTGTTGGGGCCCCAGGGGTTAGGCCCCTGGAGCTATGGTTCGGGCGCTCAGGGGTTGGGCCCCTGGAGCTGGTGTTGGGGCCCCCAGGGGTTGGGCCCCTGGAGCTGGTGTTGGGGCCCCAGGGGTTAGGCCGCTGGAGCTATGGTTCGGGCGCTCAGGGGTTGGTCCCCTGGAACTATGGTTCGGGCGCTCAGGTGTTGGGCCCCTGGAGCTGGGGTCGAGGGCCCCAGGGGTTGGGCCCCTGGAGCTGTGGTTGGGGCCCCCGGGGGTTAGGCCCGTGGAGCTATGGTTCGGGCGCTCAGGGGTTGGGCCCTTGGAACTGGGGTGGGGGCCCCCAGGGGTTAGGCCCCTGGAACTATGGTTCGGGCGCTCAGGAGGTGGGCCCCAGGAGCTCTTGTTGGGTCCCCCAGGGGTTAGGCCCCTGGATGTATTGTTCGGGCGCTCAGGCGTTGGGCCCTTGGAGCTTGTGTTGGGGCCCCCGGGGTTAGGCCCCTGGAGCTATGTTTCGGGCGCTCAGGGGTTGGGCCCCTGGAGCTGGTGTTGGGGCCCCTGAGCTAAAGTCACCCCCTGCTCTCCCATCCCCCACACAGACAGTCCCCACTCCATCACAGTAATGCTCGGAGCATTTCACGCATGGAGCAACAGTAATACTGTGTGGCTATGCAGGGTAATGCCGAGAGCATTTGCTGCATGGAGCAAGAGTGACACCGTGTGGCCACATAGGGTAATGCACAGAGCATTTCCCCGCATGGAGCAACAGTGACACCATGTAGCCACACAGGGTAATACACAGAGCATTTCCTGCATGGAGCTATGGTTCGGGAGCTCTGGGGTTGGGACCCTGGAGCTGGTGTTGGGGCTCCCAGGGGTTGAGCCCCTAGAGCTGGTGTTGGGGCCCCAGGGGTTAGGCCCCTGGCGCTCTGGTTCGGGCGCTCAGGGGTTGGGCCCTTGGAGCTGGGGTGGGGGCCCCCAGTGGTTAGGCCCCTGGAGGTATTGATCGGGCGCTCAGGGGTTGGGTCCTTGGAGCTGGTGTTGGACCCCCAGGGGTTAGGCCCCTGGAGGTATCGTTCGGGCGCTCAGGGGTTGGGCTCCTGGAGCTGGTGTTGGGGTCCGCAGGGGTTGGGCCCCTGGGGCTGTGGTTGGGGCCCCCGGGGGTTAGGCCCCTGGAGCTTTGGTTCGGGCGCTCAGGGGTTGGGACCCTGGAGCTGATGTTGGGGCCCCCAGGGTTTCGGCCCCTGGAGCTCGGGTTGGAGCCCACGGGGGTTAGATCTCTGGAGCTACTGTTCGGGCGTTGAGGGGTTGGGCCCCTGGAGCCTTTGTTTGGGCCCCCAGGGGTTGGGCCCCTGGAGCTGGTGTTGGGGCCCCAGGGGTTAGGCCCCTGGAGCTATGGTTCGGGCGCTCAGGGGTTGGCCCCTGGAGCTGGGGTTGGGGCCCCCAGGGGTTGGGCTCCTGGAGCTGGGGTGGGGGCCCCCAGGGGTTAGGCCTCTGCAGCTATGGTTCGGGCTCTCAGGGGTTGGACCCCTGGAGCTGGTGTTGGGGCCCACAGGGGTTAGGCCCCTGGAGGTATTGTTCGGGCGCTCAGGGGTTGGACCCCTGGAGCTGGGTTTGGGGCCCCGAGGGGTTAGGCCCCTGGAGCTATGGTTCGGGCTCTCAGGGGTTGGGCCCCTGGAGCTGGTGGTGGGGCCCCCAGGGTTTGGGCCCCTGGAGCTGTGGTTGGGGCCCCAGGGGTTAGGCCCCTGGAGCTATGGTTCGGGCGCTCAGGGGTTGGGCCCTTGGGGCTATGGTTCGGGCGCTCAGGTTTTGGGCCCCTGGAGCTATAGTTCGGGCGCTCAGGGGTTGGGCCCCTGGAGCTGGGGTCGAGGGCCCCAGGGGTTGGGCCCCTGCAGCTGGGGTTGGGGCCCCTAGGGGTTAGGCCCCTGGAGCTATGGTTCGGGCGCTCAGGGGCTGGGCCCTTGGAGCTGGGTTGGGGGCCCCCAGGGGTTAGGCCCCTGGAGCTATGGTTCGGGAGCTCTGGGGTTGGGCCCCTAGAGCTGGTGTTGGGGCTCCCAGGGGTTGAGCCCCTGGAGCTGGTGTTGGGGCCCCAGGTGTTAGGCGCCTGGCGCTATGGTTCAGGCACTCAGGGGTAGGGCCCGAGGAGTTGGTGTTGGGGCGCCCAGGGGTTAGGCCCCTGGAGCTATGGTTTGGGCGCTCAGGTTTTGGGCCCTTGGAGCTGGGGTGGGGGCCCCCAGGGGTTAGGCCCCTGTAGCTATGGTTCGAGTGCTTAGGGGTTGGGCCCCTGGAGCTGGTGTTGGGGCCCCCAGGGGTTAGGCCCCTGGAGGTATTGTTCGAGCGCTCAGGGGTTGGGCCCCTGGAGCTGGTGTTGGGGCCCCCAGGGGTTAGGCCCCTGGAGCTATGGTTCGGGCGCTCAGGGGTTGCAACCCTGGAGCTGGTGTTGGGGCCCCCAGGGGTTGGGCCCCTGGAGCTGTTGTTGGGGCCCCCAGGGGTTGGGCCCCTGGAGCTGGGAATCGGGTCCCCAGGGGTTAGACCCCTGGAGATATGGTTCGGGCTCTCAGGGGTTGGGCCCCTAGAGCTGGTGTTGGGGCCCCGAGGGGTTAGGGCCCTGGAGCTGGTGTTGGGGCCCGAGGGGTTAGGCCCCTGGAGCTATGGTTCGGGCGGTCAGGAGTTGGGCCCGTGGAGCTATGGTTCGGGCGCTCAGGGGTTGGGCCCTTGGAGCTGGGGTGGGGGCCCCCAGGGGTTAGGCCTCTGGAGCGATGGTTCGGGCGCTCAGGGGTTGGGCCCCTGGAGCTATGGTTGGGGCCCCCGGGGGTTAGGCCCCTGGAGCTATGGTTCGGGCGCTCAGGGGTTGGGACCCTGGAGCTGGTGTTGGGGCCCCCAGGGGTTCGGCCCCTGGAGCTCGGGTTGGAACCCACGGGGGTTAGATCTCTGGAGCTATGGTTCGGGCGCTGAGGGTTTGGGCCCCTGGAGCCTTTGTTGGGGCCCCCAGGGGTTGGGCCCCTGCAGCTGGTGTTGGGGCCCCAGGGGTTAGGCCCCTGGAGCTATGGTTCGGGCACTCAGGTGTTGGGTCCCTGCAGCTGGTGTTGGGGCCCCCAGGTGTTGGGCTCCTGGGGCTGGGGTTGGGGCCCCCAGGGGTTAGGCCCCTGGAGCTATGGTTCCGGCGCTCAGGGGTTGGGCCTTTGGAGCTGGGGTGGGGGCCCCCAGGGGTTAGGCCCCTGCAGCTATGGTTCGGGCGCTCAGGGGTTGGACCCCTGGAGCTGGTGTTCGGCCCACAGGGGTTAGGCCCCTGGAGGTACTGTTCGGGAGCTCAGGGGTTGGGCCCCTGGAGCTGGTGTTGGGGCCCCGAGGGGTTAGGCCTCTCGAGCTATGCTTCGGGCGCTCAGGGGTTGGGCCCCTGGACTGGTGTTGGGGCCCCTAGGGGCTGGGCCCCTGGAGCTGGTGTTGGGGCCCCAGAGGTTAGGCCCCTGGAGCTATGGTTCGGGCGCTCAGCGGTTGGGCCCCTGGAGCTGGTGTTGGGGCTGTCAGGGGTTGGGCCCCTGGAGCTATGGTTCGGGCTCTCAGGGGTTGGGCCCCTGGAGCTGGTGTTGGGGCCTTCAGGGGTTGGGCCCCTGGAGCTATGGTTCGGGCTGTCAGGGGTTGGGCCCCTGGAGCTGGTGTTGGGGCCCCAAGGGGTTGGGCCCCTGGCGCTGGTGTTGGGGCCCCAGGGGTTAGGCCCCTGGAGCTATGGTTCGGGGGCTCAGGTTTTGGGCCGTTGGAGCTGGGGTGGGGGCCCCCAGGTGTTAGGCCCCTGTTGCTATGGTTTGAGCGCTCAGGGGTTGGGCCCCTGGAGCTGGTGTTGGGGCCCCCAGGGGTTAGGCCCCTGGAGGTATTGTTCGAGCGCTCAGGGGTTGGGCCCCTGGAGCTGGTGTTGGGGCCCCCAGGGGTTAGGCCCCTGGAGCTATGGTTCGGGCGCTCATTGGTTGGGCCCCTGGAGCTGGTGTTGGGGCCC
>NW_026114823.1:0-42336 GCF_025201925.1 Gopherus flavomarginatus | reverse complement strand
AGCAACCCCTGCCATACTGCCGAACGGCCCGAACACAGAAATGCAAACCCCACAGCCATGTATCAACCAACCCGTACCACCCCTGCCTGCCTTCAGCCCTGCCCACCCCTGTCTCCATCCACCCCTGCTGCACCCCGATGCCTGAGCCAGCCAGTCCTGCAAATCCTGTGTCTCAGCCCTGCCAACCCATGCCGCACCCTCCCTGTTGCCCTGCCTGAAGACAGCCAGCCCACCCCACACCTCTTGTCTCCAGCCTGGCCCCCCACCCCTTGCCCAGCCTGCAGCCAGACCCTACTCTCGCATCCTCCCCCTCCCCCACCTCCAGCCAGCCCCATGTTCACTGGTGCCCTGCAGTTCCGAGGGAAGTAACCCTGCACACCTGCTTCAATGAGATGGGCAGGGAGCAGCTGGGCCCCACTGTGCACCCTAGCACACCCTAAGGGAGTGGCAGAGCTCATTTCTAGTTCTACATCTTTTTAAAAAGAACTTTGGTAGGGTTAACATACATCTGTACTTTCCCGGACATGTCAGGCTTTTTGGTTCTTAATCGCCATCTGGGAGGAAATACGGACGTATGGTAACCCTCTGTTACAAAATACATACTGTGGCAGAACTTTTATAGGGAACCGTTGTTAGAACTGAAAGGCTTTTTTTCCCATCATCCCTGCGGGGCCCCGCCAAATGTTCAAATTGGGCCCCGCACTTCCTAAAGCCGGCCTGCCAGCCACGGCCGGGATTCAAGGGCTCTGGGCTGCTCGCAGAGATTCCCAGCCGGCAGCTGAGGTTTAAAGGTCTCAGGGCTCCCCACCCCACGGGCCAGCTCAGAGCCCTTTGAATCCCGGCAGCGGCTGAGATTTTAGGGCTCAGGGATCCCTGTGGCTGCAGGCGCACAGAGCCCTTTGATCCTGGCGGCAGCCTCGGATGGAGTGAGGCTGGGATTTCAAGGGCTCAGGCAGCAGCAGCTCTGGGACCTTTAAATCCCTGCCCCCAGCCCTGAAAGCTCCGGGTTCCCCCAGTCGTCAGAGCCCCAGGCCCTTTAATTTGACCCTGAGGGCTCCCAGCCACCTCTTTGGCTGGGAGTCCCTGTTGATTTAACATCAAGTAACAACCTCCCCACCACCAACCTTCCTTTTTGACCCCAGCTGTTTTGGTGGGGCGGCGCTGGGGAAGGAGGGTTTGTTTTCTGCAGGGCTGGGCGTGGTGTTTCCGCAGGCTGGGAGGTCCTGAGTGGGGGTGTTTCCGCAGGGCGGGGGGTTTCGGTCCTCAGCTGTTTTCTTTGGAGTATTGTGGCCCTCGCTGTTTTACTCAAAGTACTGTACAGGAACTTTTCAGGGGATTAAGGAAAATGCCACATTTATTGTAATACAGGTATCAATTAATACTCTATGATATGCACATGAGATATATATCACAGTCATGCATTCACGCGCACACACAGACATAACCACACTCCTTCTTGCTTGTTGTTACCAACTATTGCTCCCCTTAACTGCACTGGCCAGGTGATTGATGGGGAGGGTGGAGCCGGGCTTCTACCGATCCAAATCATGGTCTGATGGTGACAAGACGAGATCCGGGGTCCTTCTGCAAGACACCTCGCATTTATAGCAGCTTCCCTCTTATGCAAATCTAGACCAGATTCAAAATCTGGTCTGCGTCCGTTGGTCTTTGTGCTGCTTTCTCTGGGTGTTGTCCCAATGCTGCTCAAAGAGGGTGTTTTCTAAAGAAGGTGCTTGCTTCTAATCCCTGAGGCCATCAATATGTCTGCTCTTCTTTATGGGCCCACTTGACAGTTGTATTGTCCCTTTGCTCTGGCTCCCATTCCCTCTTCACTGTTGTAGCTGTCTGGAGGTGGGTGTCTTCCAAGCCTCACTCATTCACACCTCATTCAGTCAATAGAGCAATTGATTACAGAGTGCGGGGGAAGATCTTATTCTACTTCTAGCAAAAAGGCACATGTTTTCTTTTACTTTAACTATACTATCCTAGGGGCTATAACATTTGATACAAAGTTTTCTACCATTTTCTATATGGGATCTAATACAAAGTTGTATGAAAATAGAGAGGCACAATGCCAAGTCATATGAATTACAAAATAACATCATGCCGGATGCAATGTCATAAGGATAATAGATACTTAATACAAATAACACAATGCAACGTTATAAAGATTTATAGAGATAGTTAATACAGAGATTTCTCTACATCACCACTTTACGAGTTGTGCAGGCCTGCTGACGGCATTCGCGGGGCTTCTTGCTCGTGTGGATTCTCTGATGCTGAATAAGGTGAGAGCTGCGATTGAAGGTTTTCCCGCACTCACTGCATTCATAGGACCCCTCCTGTGTGTGGATTCTCTGATGCCGAATAAGTGTGAGCTGCGACTGAAAGTTTTCCCCCCGCCTCAGGAGGGCATTCAGATGGCTCTCCCCTGTTTGAATTCTCTGATGCCGAATTGGTGTGAGCTGTGATTGAAGGTTTTCCGCCACACTCACTGCATGCATAGGACCCCTCACTGGTGTGTGGATTCTCTGGATGCCGAATAAGGTTGTGAGCTGGTGACTAAAGTTTTCTCGCACTACGTGCATTCAACAGGGCCTCTCTCCTGTGTGGAATTCTCTGATGTTGAGAAAGGCCTGAATCTGTAAGTGAAGTTTTTCCCACACTCAGCACATTATTTTTTTTGCTTTTCCCTGCAGATTGTCCTGCTGTATTCTGTTTCCTTAAGGCCCTTCTGAGTTTTCCTGACAGGAAATAATTTATCCCATTTTCTCCCTGGCTGGTTTCCCTGCTCTTTTTCTGGTCTGTGCTGAACCTCACACGTCATTGCATCACCTGCTGTGAGAGAAACAGAAACCTCAAACAGGGATGGAAAGGGGAAGGCCAAACCAAAACAAGTGCTGGAGAGAGGTCAAATAAAAATCAGGAACTCAGCTCCCCCCAACAGGAGAGAGGAGGGGATCTATTCAGCCTTCACATCTCATCCAACTTCACAGGGGGAAGGGAGAAAACTACTGCCTGGTGTCTGCTAGCATCTATAGGAAGCCTTGAGCTATGTTTACCCTGCGGATGCGACCCCTGCTACGGACAATAATGAACTGAGAGACTTCCCAAGAGCTTTGAAGGGCATCCTAGATGTTTCCTTCAGGCACTTACAGATTCTGAGTTGGTTTAATGTTTCCTCATCTGTGCGGGGAGATCTCAGGATCTCTCTTTCCTGTGAACCCTGGAGCTCTGGAAACCAATGCTCTTCCCCTTGTTCCAGCTGGGAGATCATATCACGTTGGAAAATCAGAAACTCTGCTCAGATGAAAGAAAACAAAGGAGTTCAGTTGATTTCATACAACTTGATCATAAAAAACATTCTATTAATTTATCTTTAGTGCTTAGTGTGACCTGGTGTGCCTGGGGCAGTCCTCACTGAAAATGCCAAGGTCAGAGCTGGCTGAAAAAGGGAGAGCAGATGCTCCCCAAACTGGTGGTTAACACTGAAGTTAAACTCACTGACCAGTCACAAACTGTGCTTCTGATCCCACACACTGGTTAACGAGACTCTGAAAAAAGAAATCACACGGCCCCCTTTATTGCATGACAGTTTTCTGACTCCTAATCAGCAACTAGGTCCCGTACAGTGAGAGGTTTTTTAAAAACTCTGCTTACTGTGATACAGCATGGCCAGAGGGCAGAAGGAGAGTGATCCTAATTGGATCCAGGAAGTGGGTGGGTAGAAGGTTAGCCACATTACCCGGGTTTGGATCTCATCCAAAATACCATGCTGCCAGCCAATCCTTTAGCAGTTAAACTAAATGTTTAGAAGAAAGAGCAAATGAAAGAATGAAGTTAAATTCCATCCTTCCAGACAATTATTTAGCATCTAAACTAAAGGTTTAAAAGAAAGAAAGACAGAAAGAAGTTAAATGGAAAAGCAGTCAGATACATTCCAAAATGGATATATCAGGTTCTTAGCAGTATTGATGAGTTCCTGGCTTGAAAGTCTGTCTGGAACGCATCCACAGCTTGGATGGGTCATTCAGTCCTTTGTTCCAGGGTTCAGTTTGTAGAGAAGTTGCTCCAGAGGTAGGAAGGGGGATTGAAGACAAGATGGAGATGATGCAGCTGCGCTTTATATTCCTTTTGCCATGTCTCTTGTACTTCCTGTGTCCCAAACACAAGATTCACAGCACATGGCATGGAAAAGCTTTGGAGGTTTCATTACACAGGCAAACCCCGGCATGTCTTGCTGACTCAATAGGTGTATCCCCTTGGTCCATAGGTTCATTGTACAGCTGATGACCCTCAATGGGCCATCAAACACGCTAGGCAATGTTGATGCCAATATGTCTGGGAGTGTCACCCAGAAAAACTGCACAAGTCTGGAAATACAGATACACCCTACATATCTGTAACTCACAATACAAAGGTGATAGAAACATAGAAACAAAATTATCATACTTGGCAAATCATAACATTTTCACTGACACTTTATATGGCATACCTAGCATGATTCATTGCAATTTTATCAGATTATATTATTTTATTATTAATACCAAAGTTTCTCACAATTTCATGCAGTCTCACACTGGCTAAACTAGAGAATTCCCAGGACCAGTTCCCCAGGTCCTTGAAGATGCCAAACATTGTGCTTATGAGGGATTGAAATACCCACATATCTGCTGGGAATACACACACAGACACTGTGTCAGTCTATACCCCTGTGTTCACTCTTCTAGAAAATTATTATCAATTTTGTATCCAGTATGGCTTGTGAGGTATCATTAGAAAACGCATAACCTACTGAATATTATCCTCCTGTTAAAATGTGTAGTAACACTGTATGTAAAATGGTGAGATTTTACAGTATGATATTACTGAAAAAGTTATAGATCTGGGGAACACCCACAGACCAGTTCCTCAGAGACAGCAAGGCAAACAGCTGGTCAAAAAGCCATTCTCCTGCAGGGGGAAGGTGTGAAGACATTAAGGGCTGGTCTACACTACGGGGGGAAATCGATCTTAGATACGCAAATTCAGCTACGTGAATAACGTAGCTGAAGTCGAATACCTAAGATCGGATTACTCACCCATCCTCACCGCGCGGGATCGATGTCCGCGGATCCTCCTGTCGAATCAGCAACTCTGTTGGGGTTGGTGTTGTTCCGGAATCGATATAAGCGCGCTCGGGGATCGATATATGGCGTCTAGATGAGATGTCATATATCGATCCCCGAGCAATCAATTTTAACCCGCCGATACGGTGGGTAGTCTAGATATAGCCTTACATTCCATCACAGGGACCTATTGAGGCTGTTGTGGAAAACCACCACAGGATTAATATTTGAATCAGCTCAGCCTGAGGCTCTTTTCTTGGTTACAAGCACGCAGGGGGCGACAGCTATTGGAATACTGTTCCCGAGCTAAAAATCACACAAGCCTTTTACAACTTAAAAACCACAAACAATGACACATACGTTGCACGTTAATTTCCTTATTTGGAATATACTGCAAAATATGATGCAGGTCAAAAGCAAGCTGAACAATCAGTTTTCCATATTTGGCCTTTCCTGTTATTTTTATTACACCTGGTGATATGGGAGCAAGACTCTCCATGTCTCAAGAAATGTCACTACCAACCTAGGCTATTTTCACATACTGGGGTGCAATCTAGATCAGCGAGGAGTTATGTCATCTGTAATCCTGGGTGAGATTCAGTGTTCTGCTGCTGGAGCTCCCCTGTCTGGATACTCCCAGCCAGCGTTCAAAGACGCACTGAGTGTCTGTATGATAAGTAACCCTGCACTGGCAGCTCTGACTCCAGCTGCCTGCTTGTTAGACCCCAAGCACATACTGGTTTGAGTAGAGAAGGCTCAGGGTTTGAGAGAAGGCTGGGGGTAGGAAGCTTCTGTTCATTATGCTGGACCTAACCCCAGTTTTACTTGAGTAGAAGAGATATTTGACATTGTGTGATGCTGCTCCTGTGCTCTGTTCCCAAAATGTTCTGCAGCAGAGGAGGGTCTCTGGTAGTATGTATGTTACTGGTCTATTGGGGTGATGCTGAAACAGGAAAGGGTACAGATGGCATTGTGGGGGTGGCATGAACCTTCACTCGTCATTTCCTCTTCCAAGAACAGAAGGGACAGGAATCCTTACCCAGCAAGACCACCGTCTCATAGTTTTCCTGCATGACATCTCTGTAGAGGGCTCTCTGACTGGGGTCCAGCAGAGTCCCCTCTTCCCTGGAGAAATACACAGCCACCTCCTCGAAGGTCACCGGCCCCTGAAAGAGCAGGAGTCCAATACTCAGTACCTGCTGACCCACTCACAACCACACTATTCACGGAACAGCAGCACCAGGGAAATGGAAGTTCCATGAGGCACATGTTAACAGAGTCCCACCTCACCTTGCTTACAGCAGTCAGGAGGCATCAGAGGGTAGAAAGAGAGAATCTTTGTGTCTCCCAGCTGACAGACAGAAGCAGGGTCTTCACATTTATCACATAGCTACTAGCCAGAGCTTAATATAGGAGATGGGGCTGTCTCTGGACCCTGATAGTGGCTCCCTGGTAGGAATCCAAGCACTCTCCAAATAAAATATATGGAAGAAAGGGGAAGTCAATCATAAAGAATAGAAGTTAGAAGTTCAGAATTGTAGTGCCCATTAGCAAAGGTTTAGAGAAAATAGAGCCTATCAAACTAACGGGATATCCTTATTGGATGAGATCAATAGTTTGGTTGCAGCTAATAGTATTGATGTAATATACCTAAACTTCCGTAAGGGACATGACTTGATCAGCACAATATTTTTACTAAAAAAAACTAGAATGATACAAAATAAACACGCCATACATTAAATAGATTAAAAACTCTGATAGTAAATGGGGAACCATGGTCGAGTGGATTTCTTTCTAGCAGGTTCCTGCAGGGATTGGTTCTTGGCCCTGTGCTATTTAACATTCTTATCCATGACTTAGAAGAGAGTACAAAATCATCACTGAAAGTTTACAGTTGCCACAAAGATTGGGGTTGGTGGTAATTAATGAAATGCCAGGAGATTCAGGCTCCATCACTGAGAGTCTGGGAAGTTGTCCCAGCCCTGGCTGGAGGGTTATTTCCTGTTCCAAAAAGAGGGGAAGTTCCATTTCCAACTCCTGTGCCTTGAAATTAGGACCTAACTGACACTACACCCCCATATTCATCATAGTGGTATGATTATAATATGATTAGGACATAATTATGATCTATCTTGTACAAGATGCATCATGTGTGATGTCACTGGAAAAGTTCTGATTTGCTGAATATGATTATCCTATTTGTGTGCACATATCATGTTCGTATCTGAAGTTATGGATATTGACTCTGTATCTGTATTTCAAATGTGTTTACTCTGGGTAACACCCACATTGAGCCTTTCAGGTACAACAATGAAGAAGCCAGACAGTGTTGATGGCTCAACAAAGACAATGGACTGTGGAAGAGCTTAGCCTTCCTGGGAATGTTTCAGCCAGTCTATGAGTCATGGCTACTATGACTCAGCAGGGCCTGTGACCAGACCACATGACACTAAACTCCATTTTAATAGCTATATTTTTCCACAAACTGGACTAGGAACTGAGTTTGGAACAAAAGGTTCCCACCATATGGAAAAGCTACATAAGGTGGGGTGTGACATCATCTCTTGGCCTCATTCCCCACACAAGAGAACTTCTGGAAACACCTGAGAAACAAAAACTGATGTGGTGGAAGTGCTGCTCCCAGGATCAAGAGATTTCTAGCTTGTGTATGGAAACTTGGGGGACTGCTTGTACCATCAGTCAAGGTGAGAAATTACTAATTCAAATTCTATCCATCTAGTATGTTAGGCTTAGTCTGAGTTTTGGTTATTTGCTAAATAATCTGCTTTGATCTGTTTGTTATCACTTATAATCACTTAATCTATCTTTCTGCAGTTAATAAACTTGTTTGATGCTTTATCTTAACCAGCGTATTTTGAGTGAAGTGTCTGAGGAAAATCTCAGCTTGTTGTGCACATCTGTCCCATATCGAGGGGAAGGGGAACTACATTAATGAGCTTGCATTATAGAGATCCCTGTGCACTATTAGATGGTATCATTCAGGATTTATACTACAGCAAGTGTGCAAGGTTGGGGAGTGGGAAATTGGCTCTTGTCTTCTATCTGTCCTTGAGTGGCTTAGGTAACGCACTCAGGTAGCTTAGTTGGCTGCATGGCGCCACTTGCTGTTGTGTTGGGTGATAACAGGCCCTGGAGAGGCTGGCGAAATCTCCAGCAAAGCAGTGTGAGAAGGGCCAGCCCAGCGTGAGGGTTAGAGGACACAGCATTTAACAGAAGCTCCACAAACTGCCTCCTGGGGGTGACAACCCATCACGCCCTACACTACACAAGTCTCAACAGGTTTGTCACATGCTGTCCCCTCCCTTTCTCCACCCGAGATACTTCCTGCTTCCCACCACCTCTAGCAATTCCCACCCTCTTATTCATTTACTGCTCCTCAGCCTCCAAGCAGAGCCCGCCACCCTGATAATCTCTACCTGAGCCAGCTCCATTGCAGCCATTTTCTTGCCCCTGGGAGGACGAGATGATCTGCAGCGAAACATGGATGTTATTCTCTGGCCTGCCGGGGTGAAATGGGCAAGGTGTGAGAATTCAGACTAGGCTTTTGTCCATTCCACAAGCCGATTCCCCCCAGCTTTTCCCCTGCTAATGCACATTCTAGGTTCTGGCACACTGTGAAGCACAGAGTGACCTTATTCCAGTACAGGCCTAGCCCCCTCCCACCAGGGTGTAACCCTCTGACACATGGGGAAACCCTCCCAGTAACAGTCTCTCTCTTACACGTATCAAGTTTGCGGACAACACCAAGCTGGGAGAGGTTGTAAGTGCTTTGGAGGATTGGATTAAAATTCAAAATGATCTGGACAAACGGGAGAAATCATCTGAAGTAAATAGGATGAAATTCAGTAGAGACAAGTGCAAAGTACTCCACGTTGGAAGTAACAATCGGAGGCCAGAGAAGAGCAGAAACAAAGGAGTCACTTTGGGGGATTCTCCCTGTCATTGTCCCCAAGGCAGCTGTCTCAGGTTTACAAAGGTGTTTCATGTTCCAGCCTTTATACAGTCTCTCCTGGGAGTGCCCCTTTCATGGACTGGGCCTAGTTTTAGTTTTTGGTAGTTAACAATCTTGGTTTATTGTTCATCTAACCAGTATGTGTGGATTGAAGTGTGTTGGAAACTCTGTTTGGGATAACCAGCTGGTGCATGTCATTTTCCACTGATTAAATGATAGACTTCATATGAGCTTGTGTCATTCAGTAGCGTGCTGGACAGTGCAAGATGCACATTTCTGGGGGAAAGTTGGGCACTTGAGAATTTGCTGGTTTTCTCCTGAGGTGTAATTCATGAGTGGCTGTCTAGCAGCACTCAATACTGTGTAGCTGTTAGTGAGTTACATGCTGGAGACTGTGTGTTAAGTGGCCAAGAGGGGCTGTTCTCGCGGGAAAACAGTGGAAAAGGCACCCCATGCTGGAGGACTGAAGGGACAGTTATTTAACAGTCCAGATTGTACTCTGGGTAACGTCACAGACAATTATTATGACAAAGCCTCTTACAACACAGAGAAAGTAAATCCATGTCCCAGAAATCGAAGACTCCAGACAGAGGGCAAGTGTCCTTGGCACTGCTTCTTGCTGACAGAGAGGTTCAAGAGACAGTGCGAGAATCCTGGGGAAGCTGGGAACAGGAAGCATGGGCTGGCGGGGTTCGGTGGAGAAAGGGAACAGGAAGGGCATTGATATTACTGAATCCAGGATCTCAGCAGTGCTAGATGACAGGATAGCACATAGTGCAGACCATTGGAAAACACAATCCCAACTATATATACAAAATGATGGGGTTTAAATTAGTTGTTTCCACTCAAGAGATGGATCTTGGAGTCACTGTGGATAGTTCTCTGAAAACATCCACTCAATGTGCAGCAGCAGTGAAAAAAAGTGAACAATGTAGGAAATAATTAAGAAAAGGATAGATATGACAGAATATCTCATAGATCATATTTGTAAAAACAGCAAATAAATCCATGATACACCCACATCTTGAATACTGCATGCAGATGTCACCCCATCTCAAAAATAGATATATTGGAATTGGAAGAGGTTCAGAAAAGGGCAACAAAAATGATTAGGAGTATGGGACAGTTATACCAGACCTAACCCCCAGTTTCACTTGAGCAAACAGGAGCTATTTGACACTGTGCAATATGGCTCCTGTGCTCTGTTCTCAAAGTGTTCTGCAGCAGAGGAGGGTCTCTGGTATTATGTGTGTCACTGGCCTATTGGGGTGATGCTGAAACAGGACAGGGTACAGATGGCATTATGAGGTTGGAGTGAACCTTCACTCTTCATTTCCCCTTCCAAGAACAGAAGAGACAGGAACCCTTACCCAGCGAGGTCACAGTCTCATAGTTCTCCTGCATGCCATCCCAGTAGAGGGCTCTCTGAGTGGTGTCCAGCAGAGCCCACTCTTCCCTGGTGAAATACATAGCCATCTCCTTGAAGGTAACCGGCCCCTGAAAAAGCAACAGTCCAACACTAAGGACTTGCTGCCCCACTCACAGCCCCACAATTTGTGGCAGAGTTGAGTGAATCAAATGGAAGCTCTGGGTGGATCGTAGTCTGGAGAGTCCCACCTCGATCTGGCTCAGAGTATCCAGCAAATGCCAGGGTGAGGGGATGAAGAGAGAGCCCCTTATCTCTCCCAGCATATTCATCACCCCCCTACTTGCCACTGACTGATACAGGAGATGGAGCCCCTAGCAGGGTCCAGGGAGAGTTCGCTGGTAGGATGCCCAACACCCTCCTCATTGTGAGGAGCGGGATATGAAGGGAGAGGCAGCTCCAATAAGCCTGACTCATGGGTGTCCCCTTCATATCTCGCAGCAGCTGCTGGTTAGTGAGGTCGGGCTCCAGCAGTAGGAGTCTGGTCAGTTTGACTAGCTCCATGTAGGTGGGTTATTTTCTCTCTTTACAAATTAGGGCATTTCCACCTCCAAACCTCCCGGGTCTGTTCCTAGAATCTAGGTCACTTAGTAAATAACTCCCAGCAGGTCTGCCACACCCTGGCCTCCTCCTTTCCACATGCTGTGAATTTCCTGCCCCGCTCCAACCTCCAAACCAGACTCTGCAAACCTTCCCACCTCTGGTGTATTTGCTCTCCCTTTCCTACAGCAGGAACCCACCAGCAACCCCCCAATAATCTCTACCTGGACTGACTCCACTGCAGCCATTTCTCTTCCCTGTCCCACGCCAGGCTGGGATGAGCTGGAACAAAACATGGACGTCATTCTGCAGCCTGTCTGGGGGAGAAGGGCAGTTGTGGGCGTTTCAGAACCAGTTTTAGTTAATTTCACATCACAATTCCCCGAGGCCCTTTCCCCGAAGACAGACACCCTAGATTCTGTCATGCTGGGAAATGCTCAATCTGTTTATTACAATTTAGACCTGGCCCCTCCTGCCAGGCTAAGTCCACAGACACATTTTAAACCTCCCTTCTCTCTCCCCTCACCCCTTCTCTGAACACAAGGCTAGAAAAGAGCAGAACCAAAGAAGTTACTGTGGGGGTTTCCCTCAGAAACTGACCCTACGGCAGCCACACCCCAGCAGGGGGAATATAGAGTCAGGAACTGGCTTTTGCTCTGTCTTATCCTTGTTTTGTTCACTGGAAAGTGGTTCTGCCCCAGGATGCAGCAATACATGTGTCTGGGTGGACTAGAAAGCTGGAAATCTCTCCCCCACATTCATTTCTCCCACTGCCCCTTTCAGTCTCTCCTTCCCCTATCCTCTCTTCCTGCCCCTCTGGCTGGGACAGTCCCATTCCTGGGGGCTTTGCTCTCCCATGGCTGGATTTCCTCCTGGCAACCGCTAATGGGAGGAGAAATGAGGTGGGGTTGTTTGTGCAGAGTCACTTTCTTGCCAGACCCTAGGACATTTCCTGTGGTCTTTCAGTTACCTGGAGACTCTGGCTCAGAATTTAATAGTAACAGGGCCCAGCGCTGCCCTAGGGGGATAGGACCAGCTGCAGAAAGTCATCCCCTGGGCTGGGCAGAGAAGAAGCTTTAATTAAGGTCACTTCCCAGCACAGAGCCCCACTGGGGGAGCAGCAGCTGCCAAGCCTGGTCTCCCAGATCACAATGGAGGCTGAAGTATCTGACCCAGGAAGCTGAACCCCAATATCCTGAGAAGAGAGGGACAGAGCGTTTGAGCAGCTTCCCTCCTTTAGCTCTCTGGGGAGAGCAGCTAATGGGAGCCCCTCCTCACAGGGAGAATTGCTGATCTCATTTGCCCCACTGTCCATCTGGAATCACTCCTTGTTGTCCATATAGTTACTCTGGATTAACAATGGTCTCAATGACACCGGATTTCAGAAAGAATGAGTCCAGAATGCTGTGGAAAAGACCACTATGTCGCAGTGCTGACTCCCTTCCCACCTCCCTCACCCCCGCAGATCTAGGACAAGGACTGGGGGCACAAATTTTCCAAATGGAACCGAAAGTTCCTGCAGTTTTCAAAAGAGGAGAAAAGCAAAATCTGTGATTTCACACTAACGGTGTTTGCTAAGTGGACAGAAAGTTATCACAGTGACAGGGCACATGACTGGGGAATGGACTTGGTGACCTGGTGACTAGGAGCCAGGACTCTGGCACAAGTTGACCAGAGAGAAGGATCATGGTTAGCAGCAGCCCCCAGACACCCCCTAGTACCCAGAGCCCAGACCCCCCAGCCAGGGGCCCCAGACACCCAAGAGCCAGGGGCCCATTAGATATTCCCTGGGACGCAGCCTCCAGAGTCCATGACCAGGGACCCAAGATACCCCTCAAAGCTCCACCGGCCAGAGAACCCCCACCACACCATGATTGCCAGGTTGGGAATCCCAAAGGGTTCCCCCCACCAAGAGCCCCCAGGGACCCCCTCAAGGGACCCCCCCACCACTGGGAACTCAGTCCCTCACTGCCTGCCTAGGAACTTCCCCACCCTCCAGAACGATCTAACCTGACATTTGCCTGGGACCCCCTCCTCTGCCCAGTGTGACCCCCTGATTTTACAGTGGGACCCCTCACTCTGCTTCCCTGCCATGCCCTCACCTAGTGCCAGGGATCCCCTCCCCCAGCTCTGTGCACTGGGCTTGGCAACAAAACCAGGAACCAGCAGGGGAAGCACAAACAGAGCCCCTGGCACAGAACCAGGCTCCCTCTAACCCCCTGTCCCGCCCCCCCAAGAGACACCCACCCTCATTTTTCTGCAGTCACCAGACCCCCAGCGATACCCACCTCCAGGACCCATAGCCTCAGGGATGGGCACATCACAACCACCCCCCCAAAACCCCAAACCTCCACAACCCACCAACCTGACTAGGGTACCCCCTGCTCAGCCACCCAGAGGCCTCCCCCTATCACAATGCCCCTTCAGCTGCAATCTCCCCACACAGACACCTTCCCTGCCCCTGAAAGTGTTACCTCACAGAGTGTGAGAAGTGGCTAGAAAGTTAACACCACCTCCTGCTGGCCAGTCACACAGGCAGAGGGAGCCTGGGGGGTGCTTCTTTAACAGGAGAATGGAAGGCCTGGAGGGCAAGAAAGGTCCAAGGGCTGTCACTAGCAAATAATGGCCACCATGGATCCACCCAGAGGCGGCTGCATCTTAGCACATTGGGAAACAACCCATCATATTCAATTAGAAATAAAGCAACTAGAGAGAAGTGGGGCAAATGTTTGGGGTATTTTATATCAATCTTTGAGACACGCAGAGAGAACTTGTCACAAACGACCTTTGATAACATGAGAGAAAACCACCAAGATAGGAGGGGTTTTGATGTTGCTATTAAATAACTAGTGGAAAAGGGGGACTGTTGGACTGGATTTTATACGACTGTCCAATACATAAACAGAATGTGATGGTCCCCCCCGGTCCCTGGCCAACCATTCACGTGAGCAGCTCAGAGCCCTTTGAGGAGCTGATTTAAGCGGGGGGGGGGAGCTGGAAGGCTCCCAGGACAATGGAAGGGGGCAGCAGGGGGATTGGGAAATGGGGTCTGGGCAGTCTCCATGGGGGATGTGCTCCTCCCATCCCTTCCCTGCCCTGGCAGAGAACGGGAACCTCTTCCCATCCCACTCAAGGGGCAGCCATGTTCTGGGGAATGACCCAGGGCAACAATTTCCCACCCAAACAAGGACAAATCGCTGCAGATAAAATGGAAACTCCCCACAGATTTATCTCTTTCCTCATTCAGACCTTCTCTAGCCATGTCTCCAGTACCCCCCCCATGTCACCAGTCACTGCATGTGGTCCTAGTCTCAGCTCAAAGTCCTAAAGCCAGCAGACACCTGATCAGTTCTGACAGATCCCTCCCTCAGCCCCCATCCTGCCATGTGAGCAAGCCACCGGCAAACACCATTTCCCCAAAGTGAGGACTTAGCCCTTGGGAATCTGAAGACACCAGCGTCTCTCCCTCTGCTCCCATCTACATGCTAATCTGCTACCTGGTCACCACCACCTCTCCCCATACTAGTTTCCTTTCTACTTTGAACATGCTCCCAACCAGTTGGAAGCTCCCTCTGCAAGCCTGACCTGCTCCCGCCTTCCCTGCTCCCCCGACATTCCTTTCCTACTGGTGACCTCTGTTCCTTGAGGTTAACTCCAGTGTCTTTAGGTGCTCTAGCTTAATGGCCCCAGGAGTCATAGAGCCACTTGTAGCTTCTCTAGCTACAGCCATGGGGCAACTGCCAGGGGCCAGCCTTAGACAGCTGCAGCTACTAGCCGCAGGAGCGGAGGCAATGCCAAGGCTTAGCATGCTTGAACCTTGCAAGGGCAGCACTAGGGACTCTAAATCCTCAGCACTGGCCCTAGGCAGCTGCAGACTCTGGAGTTAGGCACTTTCCTCCTCTAGGTTCCTGCATGCTTACAGAACTGCAGTAAAGTGGAACAATTTTCAGCTTCTGTGATTGGAAGATGTCTGGATCCATCTAATAAGACTGTCCTACATAAATGAGGAGAGTTGAGGTGCCTTTATTATTCTTTTGTTCCATTCTTTGTTTCTATGGGGAATTTGCCAGTGCAATATCAGTGTCTTCCTTTTAAACAAACAAAACTAAAAAAAAAAAGTGTAATGGCTATTGAAAATAGCAATTCCAGCCCCAGTTAGCACTGGGAAGACCCCAACGTTTGTTGCTCAATTTTCTCCTACTTTTTCTACAGTAAATGACAGTGAATCAGCATATTTGATTTGGGAGAAATGAAGTAACAGCTGCCCAAATTGAGCTTGAGAACTCCTGATTTTGAGGTGTTCAGATCTGGAAGGCAGGGGCTAGATACCCTTTCTGAATATTAGATACATCTGGAAAGGAAAAGTCAATTTCTATTTGCATGGCTCAGAAGTGGAAATCCTCCTGTCCTGTATCTGAAGCTGTCCAGGTCCAGTAGAACCTCCCCTTCCTTACTTACCATTTTACCTTCTGGTGGGATCCACATACCTCCCTTGCCCAGCTTCAGATAGAGAGGGGCCCTGTCCAGTTAGTCCACCCAGTTCCTTCTTTGGGGGCTGCCAGGCGAGGTCACACCAGCATCCCTAAGCCCGTCTGGGGAAGTCTTCTGAGGGTGCTACCTGGGCCAAAGCCTTCTACTCCTTGGTCACACCTCTTCCCTATTCACAGGTGGCACCCGCTTCTAGCAGCCAGCCCCCCAGCCACAGCAAGCTGCAGCGCATGGAGTCTCACAGCTTCCCCCCTCCCTTTCCTGTTGATAGCAGCGCAGGGAATGCTGGGAAATGTTCCTTCTCTGCTCCAAGGTAGGGAGCTGGCCAAGGAACTACAGCTCCCAGGGCCCTGTGGGGTCTCAGCTCCCCTACTGAATCCAGGCTGCTCTGAGGCTCCCTTTCTGCAGAGGGGAGGAAGTTACTGTTACAGGTCCCTTCAGAGCTTGGGCCTAGCACTATGGCACCATGTCAAATCCAGTACTGCTCCCAACTCTATCCAGGTCTGCTGCTGGCAGGATCCCTTCCCATTCTTTTTGTTTCCTGCCTCTCCTCCAAGGAGAAGCTCTGCATTGTTCCTGTGTGGGGAATTGAATCCAGGCTGCCTGGGTAAAAGCCAAGAATCCTAACCACTAGAACACATGGGACTTCCATAACACATTTACATGTTCATATTCAATAACACAATTAAACGTAGCCATTCAAAGTAGCCATTTAAAAGAAGCCATTCAAAAAACTTCAAAAAAAGACTTCAAAGAGAAATTGCAGAGTTACAACTGATCTGCAAACTTAACACCATTAATTTGAGCTTGAAGAGGGACTGGGGGTGACTGGCTCACTACAAAAGCAATTTTCCCTCTCTTGGTATTGACACCTCCCTGTCAATTACTGGGAGAGAGCCACATCCACCCTGACTGAATTAGCCTTCAACACTGGTTCTCCCCTTCTATGGTAACTCTCTTTACATCATGTTCCAATATACATTTATGCCTCTATCTGCAATTTTCACTCCATGCATCTGAAGAAGAGGGCTTTTTACCCACAAATGCTTGTGTCCAAATAAATCTGTTAGTTCTTAAAGCGTCACCGGACTCCTCGTTGTTTTTGTGAAATAAAAGCAAAATTCACTCTAAGCTGATCTTAACCCTTTCAATGCCCTTACATATTTAGATGCTTCTCACCACAGGCCGGCTGGTGGCTTTTCAGCCAGGCTCTCCCCTTTCATCAGCGCTTCAGTTGCTTGGTGTGGGGGTGTCTGTAGATGTAGGTGGACGAGAGACAGACAAAGCATGGCAAATGTCTCTGCTTTTATCATGTCCTTTCTTCCCTCTTGGCTTTGTTCCCACTTCAGAGTCAGGTGAGCATCACTGCGTCTCTCCAAGCAAGTCTGAGCAATTCCCCTGGGGTGTCCTCTTGCAGGTAAGTGATTGCACTGTAGCTCCCTTGCTGAAAAATGGCTGTTGATGGGTTGTTTGACACCCTGTCCGGGTGTTGGTTACTTTCCTTGCTGTTGTCACTGGGGAGCTTATATTTGGCTGACTCCCCCACCTTACAGCATAGTGACAACCACACTGCACAATTCTCATAACTTCATATGCATGAATGGTAAACATCTATGGGTAGAGAAATGACTTTCAGCAGATCATATCCTTTCCCCTGATGCCTTACAAGGCATGCTCTGTATGTAAGATCACGATTATATGAAAATGAGGAATATGGGGGTTACAGCACGCTCCCCCAAAGGTACAGAATGTCACACTGAGATTCTATTTTCATTTGTTATGTAACAGCATTAAAGAGATCCAATGACTGACCAATGGCATTTTCAAGTGCTAAAATAGTAAGCGCTGTTGGTCTCTCATTGGCCATCAGCGACTGAAGATACAGGTTTAATGAGCCAGAGCTTCAAGGCGAGAGGTGGCTCTGTCCACTGCCTTCCGTTGCGCTGCTGGGCACCAAGTCCCTGGCGGTCAATATGTGAAGCTGGGAGAAGAGAGTGGGGTGGCAAGCGGTGGTAGAACTTTTGCAACCAGGGTCTAGCTGTCTAACTTCCTCTTCGTACTGCTGGGCCCCCGTTGCCTTCAGGTAACACAGGAACTAAGGCAAGAATAGGGTGAGGAAGCAAGTAAAGCCGAGCAAGGAAGGCAAAAGTTAATCTTATCTTCATGGGCAGCTCGCAATGACGTCCTTTTTCTGTGCCACAGCTGACAACAACATCCCAGACAGAAAAGTAACAGGCCAAAAAGAAACCTAGCAGCTGCTGAAACAGTTCACTTGGGAGCGTGCTAGACTAACAGGCTCTTCTAACCTCCTTTATGCACGGGCGGGATGTTTTCTGAGAGTGCAGCAGTTCCTTTAACTGCCACGAGTCCCTCATTTCAGGCTATGCAGCAGGAAAAGACAGCATGGATTTCTGCACCGAGTTGGCCCACCTGACCTTTCATTCTTCTCTTGCTTTTTCTCAGCAAGGAGAAGAAAAAGAAGCTCTCCCTCAAGCTGGAGTCACACGGGCTGATGTAAGGACTGACTTCCTGAGTGCTGGCTCCAGTCCTCTGCTCTGCCAGCTGACCTTATCGAGGGGCTACCACCACTATTCTCTAGATTTGTCCATCGGTCTGTGCCAGAGTGAGCAACAGCCAAGTAGGTGGAGTTTCAGTAGTGTAGTGGTTATCACATGTTGCCTTAAGACGCAAAAGGTCCCTAGTTCAAAACCAGGTAGAAACATGCTGGCTTCCTTTTCCCAGATCCCCTTGTTGTTCAGAAAGGCCACTCCTCCTATTGGCCTGTCCCAGGGATAACTCCAACCCCTGCATGACAGAGGATGCTGACAGCAGTGGAGAAAGCATGTTGGTGTCAGGCTGGAGAACCTAGAGTAGTTAGGCCAGTCACCATTTGGAGGCTTGTGGCTTGGCCACCTCTGCTGTGGGAGGTTGGCCTATAGAGGCTCTCACTTCCTGCTGGGCTCCTTTGCGTGACTGGCCAAAGGAGGAAGTGAGGCAGGAATGACTCAATAGAGGAAAGCTGAGCTGAGGAAGGCAGGGAAGAAGCTGTGTGGCTAAGTGGGGTTAGTAGAGCACCACCCTTCATTCTGCAAAGCCTGGGGAGGTGTGGTTGGCTGCTGGGAGGCAGAATCCTGTGCCTGCCTCTTGGCTTCTCAGGGATGGCTACTTGCAGCCCAGGAGAAGAAGGGGAGTTCTGGGTGAAAGGAAAACAAGCAAAGCTGAGTCCAAGTGGAGAATGGCGGCTCCTTTATGGCCAACCTGGGGGCGTGAGTCATGGTTTTAGAGGTGGAGCCTGGGCTGGCTCTGAGCAACTGGGATACAGGAAACTCCCACCTGCCCTTCTGAGGGCTCAACCCATGGAGGTGCGGTTGGCTGCTGGGAGATAGACCCCTGTGGCTGCCTGTTGGCATCCCGGGGATGGCTCCTTGCAGCCCAGGAGAAGCGGGGTTCTGGGGGGAAGGAAAAGCAGCAATGGTGAGGCTGAGTGGGCTCCTTTCTGATCGAGATGGTGGACTGTGGTGAGTATGGGAGTTGCCTGTAAGCCATAAGTGGATGTAGTGCAGTGAAAACTGCTGCTCCATTCTGGCCGAACTGGGGGCACCATGGATGACTTGGGAGTGGGGGCAGGGCGCTGCCTGTGAGCAAATGGGATCCCGGAAGCCCCAGCCTGCCCCTCCAGGGGCCGAGTCTTCTTCTCTCCTGCCATAGGGAGCCCGACCTTAAGCCTGCCCAGCATGTGCAGCAGCTCGACCATTAAGCCTTCCTGTGTGCCTAACTGAACTACGCCGTAGTGTAATAAGGTGTAAAGTTTAGATTGTGAATTTATCTTTAATTTCCATGGTAATTTACTTTGATCTTTTATTCCTACCACTTATAATCCTTAAAACTCCATCTTTCTGTAGTTAATAAATCTGTTTTATGCAGTACTTAAACTGGTGTATTTTACTTGAAGTTCTTAGGAAATCGCAGCTCCATTACAAGGCTGGTTCATGTACTATTCACAGTGAGGGAGGGGTGGACCCTGTGTAATAAATTCACACTGATTAGGCTTCTGATTAAGGCAAGATGGTATGATCCAGGGGTGCAAGGCTGCAGAGCTGTGGGGGGGGCGACTCTCTATCATTAGTGTTATGAGTGGCTGCAGAAGCATTCATGTAATTCAGTTGGCTGTGTCCCTATCTACGGATGTCTGTGTAAGTGCAATATCTGCCAGAGCTTCACAGCTTGTCTCAGCATCACATGTGTGAGAGGGAGTCCAGGTGGTGGGACAAAGGGCTCAGGGGTCCCACTGTTCAGGTTGCATCACATAGATCCGATCACAGACTTTCAACAACCACAGCGGATGCTCACTGAGACAGAGGGAGAGATGCCAAAATAGTGATCTCCAGTGCCAGCAGACATCAAACTATCAGGAATTCTGTGCACAGAGAAGACCCTGCTACTGGAAAATGCCTTTGAAAAAGGCCCTTCTGTCCCCAGCTGTGGTCGAACAGTGCTCAGTGCTCTGCGTTGTGGCCTCAAGAGCAATGGATGCAAGTTGATTTACGATGACCTTTTCCTTGTCTCCACGTTTCTTAGGTGCCTCCTTCCAACACTTGTCAGAAAAAATGACCGGTTTCTTTTGGAAGCATTTGCATTGCAAGGCAGAGGCAGTCTTCTCTGCTTCTTCAAAAGATTGACCAAAAAGTGTGAGGAGTGGACACATTTGGCAAGGCACCACTGGGTGCTGCATCTCTAAACTCCACTTTACCTGGCAAGTGCCTCTGGGACTTTTCTCCCAGCTGCTCCATTTTTCATCAGTGACAATCAAAAGGAAGACGACATGACATCTGTGTGTGGACATCCCCAGCGAATCACAAGGATGTGTGGTGCAGGCTTTTGTGTTGCAGCAATTGCAGTCAAAGCAACCACCATGCCAATGCCAGTCACAGCAGCCTTTTCATCAACTCCAGGCTTGTGATTTGATTCTTTCCAACGTTTCTCTCCAAAGAAGCCTTTTCCTTAGCAAGCAATGACTTGGATACCAAGGGAGGTCTCTTCTGTTTCCTAGAAAGACACAGGAAAATGTGAGCAGAGGAGACAAAAGCCATACAACAAGGCACCACTGGGAATTGAATCCAGGATCTCCTGTTTACTAGACAAGTGCTTTAGCCAGCTAAGCCAAGGTGCCTGCCTTAAGAAACTACGTGCAACTGTTCCCTTTGATGGTTCAGGACAACACCTGCAAATTCCAAACTACAGACATTCCCCATTTCCCTCAAGACTTGCACGGAAGAACTGGCAGGCCGAGCCAGGATCTCCTGGTTAGTAGGAAGACACTTCAGCCAGCTTTTCCCAAAGATCACTATCTAGAGACCTTTAAACAGCCTCTGTAGATGTTCACTGACAAACAGATGCCAAAATAAAGTTCTCCACTGCCTGCAGCCATCACACTACCAGGAGTTCTGTGCACAGAGAGGCCCCTGCTGGTGGAAAAGGCTTTTGTAGAGACTCTTCTGACACCAGCCTGTGCTCATATACTGTTTAGCACTTTGTGTTGTGAATTCAGCATCCACAGATGCCAGTTGAGTTGAGGGACATTTTTCCTGTCTCCACATTTGTCTAATGGCTCCTTTCAACACTTGCCACCAAAAAGACTTGTTTCTTTTGCAAGCAATGTACAGCTAGGCAAAGGCAGTCTTCTCCATTTCCTCAGAAGATCACCAAGCTGTGGGGAGAGAAGACACATTCAGCCAAGCTGGATGCTGAATCTCCTCTTTATTCAGCAGGTGTCTGAGAAGGACATAAATCTCCACTGTGTAGAGGGCAAGAATAGGAGTTTATTACACACAGCACTGGCAGAGTGTCACCTTGCTTACTAGGCTCAGAGACACTCTAAATTGATTACAATAGAATATATAGGTTTTCCATGGGTGCTGGAAAGTGACGGGGTAGGGAGTTCCAAACTCTGGGATAGGTTTTGCTGCAAGACATGATAAGCACAGTAGCCAAAGGTTAACAGGTTACATAATGTCTCCACCCATGGTCTCAAGTTAGCAAGTTAACATTTCATGAATACTTTGATAAAATGTTATTAGTATAAAATATCTATGCTGAATTCTGATTTGAGGTCCATAGGACAGGAGCTACTCCTTTGATTGTCCTGCAGGTACATTCCTAGGGGTTAAAGCAAAGAAACAGTGAAGGTATATGGCAATAAAGATTGTTTTCTGTGTGTCTTAAGGCAAGGCATTGGTCCCTATGAAGGGAGGTTTAAGGATGCCATATCTTATACTGACATCTGCCAACTTTTCATAAACTCAAGGTTGGATCTCTGGGAAGAAAGTCTCCCTACAGAAGAGACTTACACAATAGGAACAGGGATTCTTTGTTCAATCTGCAGCTTTGAATAACACACAATGATTTAGTTCTTAGCTCCAACACCTGGCAATTTGCTTACCAATCTTATCTTAGCAAGCAAGGCTTTCTGTTTACCCAGCTTTCTTTTAGCTGGTCACTATTTGCTAGGCTTCTGGTCCCTTGATTATACTCTGGACTTTGGGTCTGGAAAAGAGCTGGGACAATCCATAAACCAGGTTGTTATACAAAATGCACATGAATTTTAACCCTTCACATACAGTAATGGCAAAGTTCTTGGTTCAGGCTTGTAGCAGTGATGGAATAAACTGCAGGTTCAAATTAAGTCTCTGGAGTCCATCCACAGCTGGGATGGGTTATTCAGTCCTTTGTACAGAGCTTCAGTTTGTAGCAAAATCCCTTCAGAGGTACAAAGCAGGATTGAAGACAAGATGGAGACGAGGCATCAGCCTTTTACAGTCTCTTGCCATGTGGTCTTTGCTTTCTTTGTCCCAAGGACACTGTATCCAGCACGTGGCATAGAAAAACCTTTGAGTTTTGTCCATAGGCAGGTCCCTGCATACCTTGCTGAGCCACAAGACGTATCTGCCTTCTCTCAATGGGTTGATTGTAGAGCTGATGGTCCTTAATGGGCCATCAAGCAGGCTAGGCAGAACTGACACCAACTTGTCTGGCTGGGGTGTTCCTCGGAAACATAGCACAAGTTTGAATACAGACAGCATAGAGCCAATATTCATAACTTCAACAACAAAATTGATACACATCTAGAGATAGCATAATTATAATCAGCCAATCAGAACCTCTGCATACACCCCTTTCACGACAACCTTTCAGTCATATAGGCTGCAAATACAGAACAGTGGTCACAATGGCGATCTATAAAGTTACAGATTATGTCAATAACATCACAGGAGGTGACACGGCATCAGTGAGACTGATATTGGAATACTGCCTCCTGTTTTGGTGTCCTCATTTGAAAAAGATACTGTGAAATTGGAGCTGGGGCAGCAAAAAGCCACCAAAATGTTCTGAGGGCTGGAGAAAAATGCCTTCTAGTAAGCTATTGAAAGAGCGCCACCTGTTTAGCTTATCAAAAGAAGATTGAAAGGTGACTTCACTGAAGTGTTGAAGTGCCTTAATGGAGAGAAAAGACTGGGTATTAAAGGGCTCTTGAATGGAGCAGAGAAAGACATAACAAGATCCAATGACTGGAAGGTGAAAAGAGACAAATTCATGTTACAACTTAGCCCCAAATAGTCAACAGCGTGGATGATTCACCATAGGAACAAGCTACCAAGAAAAGTTGTGGATTCTCCATCCCGTGATGTCATTCAATGAAGACTAGATGCCTTTCCCCCAAAAGTAGCTATTGTGTCATGCAGGAGGCCTGTGACATGCAGGGGGTCTGATTAGATGCTCTAATGGTCTCTTCTGGCCATAAAGTCGACTAATTTCTGGAACACTGAGTGTAGCATTGGGAGCAGTGTCTGATGTTCTCCTGTCTAGCTGGCTTGCTGCCTAGAACGAACGCCCCTTGAGTGGGGTGTCCACAGGGAGTAGCTCAAACCTCCAAAGGGCCTGGCCAGGGGCAGGATATTGGCACATCAAGGGAGGGGTGTGGCAGTGACATCATAAAGGCCTTTTGCAGGACCTCAGACTATTGGTCCAAGGTGATAGGGGGTGGTGACCTCACAGAGTGATGCTGACATAAGCCAGACAGGACAGGGGCGAGGGGCCAGGGAAACCTCAGAGACCCCTGTGGCTTTGCTTCAGCAAGTCTCCTTCTCCAGGTCTCTCTTTGAGGACTGACAGAGTATTCGGGTTCACGGACGTGAGCGCCAGGAGGAACCTCTTTCAAGTTTTCTCCTTCCCTTTTAGTGATTTTATTAGAAAACAACCATCCCTGTTTAGAAGGTAAGAGCCTCCTGGAGGTTTGAAACCTGTTCAATCTGACCCATCTGGTGACAGGTGAATTCGAGGCATAGAAAACAAGAGCTAAAGGAGGCTGGATTTTATTCCACACCTGATATTTTGTCCCTTAGAATCACTGGGGACATTAGGGTTTGTCCTTTTTGTTTCACCTCTTCCTCCATCCCTCCCTCCCTCCTTTCTCTTCTCTTGCTTCCCTTTGTCCTTTTACCTGTTCCCCTCCCAACACCAGGAGGGACGGGGAGAGAGAGTGTGTGTGTGGTTTTTTTTAGTTTTTTGCAGGGCAGTGCTCTGCAGTTCTCACTGTGGGAGGTCTACCCAAAAATGTGAGGCTGAACTAGTGCTCGGGAAGTGATCCACACCGGTGACCTGGGCCATCCTTTGGGATCTCTTTTGAGATCCCTCAGCCACCCCTCCTCAGTCTCTAGCCGGATTGGCTGAGCAGGGGGTTATTGACAGGGAGGAGACTCAGGTCCTTGTTTTTTCTTTATAAGTCAAAGAGATGTTTGTGTTTCATGAATTTTGCCGCTTCTCTGCATTAGTTGTCTCTGAGCAGTTCATGATTCTCTCTAACATTGCAGTTCTCCTGAAATACTTGCTGAATAGTTACTGTCACTGTTGTTGGTCTGGAGCTCATCTGAGAGCACTTTACTCAGGTCATTCAGTGTCTGAAATTCAAGATCCAATGGGTAGTTTGAAAATCAGGGCTCTTGGGTCCTATTCCCAACTCTGCCTCTGACTGGCTGTGTGACCTAAGACAAGTCAATTCTCCTTTCTCAGCCTTAGCTTCTCCCTCTTTCAAGTAGAAATAATAATGATCCGCTCGCACCTACCTGACGAAGGGTGGAGGATGGGGATCCATTGGAGAGTGTCACTAGGAGTAGGGCATAATATGAGGTGTCCTATCACGTTTACTCAGAGCAGATTAACACGTAATAGAATAGCTGAAATAGTCTATTTTATTTGCATTTTTTTATTTTGAAATTGTTAAGAGCAGCAACGACTTAGCTCAGACTGAAGCATCTTACCTAATGTTTAAGATCTAAGTGTCTCCTCTTTGTGTGCGAGTAGACAATTTAACACACTCTGACAAACAAGAGATGCTTTTGTTTTGCAATACAATATTTTTGCAAAGAACTTTCATCCCACTTGTTATGATTTTGAGAAAAAAACCGGATTAGCCTGAATGGGATTTTCTGACAGAAATGGATTCAATGAAATTTCCCCACCATCTCGATTCCTAGGCTCTATCCCTGCTTCTGAGCGGGGTTTATTGCCTGTTAGAACAGGAGTCAGGACTGGTGGCTTCTCTTTCTGGCTCTGCCACCACCTTACTGTGTAGGCGCTTGGGTAGGTCACTTCCCTTCTCTGGACCTCAGGCTCCTCCCATCTGTCCAATGAGAACAGGGACAGTTCTAGAACTCCGGGCAGTTGTGAACCTGAGTGAGATAAGGGGCGTTAAAGCCCTCTGTGAAGGAGAAAGGGCAGTTTCACAGTGTTTAGCACCAAGGAATTCTAAAGTTTGCTAAAATGTCTACTCTGTGGAAACAAGAAATGGTCGGGGTCAATCTTTAACCACTGCCTTTTTAAAAGTCCATTCAGGGATGTGAGTCCCTGTCTTTCAGGTACCTGGGGTTCTTTGCCAGCAGGAGAGAAGAGGTTCCTGCCTCCATTTTTGTGGCCTTGACAAACCAGGTGCTGTGCCCCAGTTCTCGTCTGAGATCCCTGAAAAAGAACATCTTCCCATCCATGAACAAGACAGAACCTTTCTCTAAAAGAGGAACAAAGAGATCCCTGAGACTTACAGACTAGCTAGCCTCACTGCCATTGCTGGAGAGATCCTGCAATACATTCTTAAACACTCAGTTTGTCAGCACCACCTACAGAATAGTTTGATTCTTAGGACTAGTGAACATGGATTTGTCAAGAACAAATCATTCCAAACCGATCCTCTTTCCTTCTTCGGCAGGGTTCTGGGCCTGGTGGAGGTGGGTAAACAGTAGATGGGATCTAGCTTGGTGTTACTAAGGCTTTTGACACAGTCCCGTAGGACATTCTCACAAGCAAACGAGGGAAATGCAGTCCAGCTGCAATCAGTGTAATGTGGGTGCAGAGCTGGTTGAAAGCCCAGACTCCAGGAGCTCTTCTCCATATTTGGCTGTCCAATGGAGAAGGTGTACCTAGTGAGTTCGTCAGGGATCAGTCTGCGGTCCGGCACTATTCTATATTTTCATGAATGATTTGGAAAATGGAGTTGAGAGCATGCTTCTAAAATTTGCAACTGACACCAAGCACTTAGGAGCACAGGGCTGGAATTCAAAACGCCCTTAACAAATTGGAGTCTTGGTCTTCTTGAGCCAAACTCCATGGTTGGGCCCCTCACTCTAGACGGGGCTGAAGTGAAGCCCCAGAGCCAAGCACTACTCCTGGGCAGTGCACTCCGACCTTGAATGGTCAGATGCTGCTTAGCACTGTCAGAGCAGCTTTTGCTGGGGGATTCTCCCAGCACTTTCCAATAGTGGGAAACTATGAAATCTTCATTTCACTGCTGGGGACAGAGCCCTAGAGGCGGGAGCAACTTGCCCAAAGTCCCCCAGGAAAAGGAAAACAACCAGCAGAGGAACCAATAGGAAACCCAGCAATGGAACTCTGGAGTCCTGGGGGTGTGCTAGGGTGAAAAGATGTCCCGATTTTATAGAGACAGTCCAAATTTTGGGGTCTTTTTCTTATCTAAGATCTTATTACCCCCAACCCCGTCCCGATTTTTCACACTTGCTGTCTGGTCACCCTAGGGTGTGCACATGTGTGGGTCCCAGGTGCTCCATGCACCCATCATTGAAGCAGATGTGCACGGTTACTACCCTGGGAACTGCAAGGCACCAGTGGGCATGGAGTTGGCTGGAGGTAGGGCCTGGATGCAGGCAGGGCAAGGGGTGCGGGGCTGGCTGGCTTCAGGCAGGGGGGTGCATCAGGCGTTGGCTGGAGACAGGGCAGGGGGTGCGAGGCTGGCTGCAGACAGGGGGTGCAGGGCTGGTGCAGGCTGGGGAGGTGTGGGGGCTGTCTGGCTTTGGGCAAGGCCATAGGGGGGTGCGGCAAGAGTTGGCTGGAGACAGGGCAGGGGGTGTGTCATGGGCTGGCTGTGGGGCAGGCTGCAGGCAGGGCAGGGAGGATGCGGCTGTTGCGGGCAGGGCAGAAGGTGCAGGGCTGGCTGGAGACAGAGGCTGGCTGTTGGCAGGGCAGGGCAGGGGGTGCAGGGCTGGCTGCAGGCAGGGCATGGGGCAGGGCCGGTGCAAGGAAATTTCACGCCCTAGGTGAAACTTCCACCTTGCGCCCTCCTCCCTCTTGCCCCCACCCTGAGGTGCCCCACCCATGGCAACTCCCCCCCTCCACCCTGAGGCGTCCCTCTTGTTACAGGATCCCCACTCTGCCCTGCTGCACCCCCCTCGCCCCAGCTCACCCCTGCTCCGAGCACGAGCACCCCGAACACACCGTGGCCACTTCACTTCTCCCGCCTGCCAGGCTCGCGGTGCCTAAGCCTGTCAGGCAGTCAAGCACCCTCCTCTGAGCCACAGCAACCCTGACAGTTGACAACAGAGACACCTTAACCCCTGAATTCCTTCAATGTGTCCCCCTCCGGGGTCCAGCTCTGATCACCAGATACTCAGGGTATGTCTATACCACCTGCCGAATTGGTGGGCAGTGATCGATCCAGCGAGGATCGATATATCGCGTCTAGTATAGATGCAACACATCGAGTGCTCTCCCCTCGACTGCTGTACTCCAGCTCGGTGAGAGACCCAGGCAGAGTCTACGGGGAGCTGCAGCAGTCGACTCACCACGACTGTGACATTGTAAGTATAATCTAATATCTCATTAAAAGGAGACAGAGCCAGAAGGAGTTAATTAACTCACCTCACCGACTGACCTGACCCGTGGGTGAACCTTAAGAACTGGTTAACAAGATATGTAAATGAACAGAGCTTTAAAATGCAAGTCTGCCTTGTTAGAGGTAGAAGGGAAGATGTTTGCTCAGGTCTTGTGATGTAAGCAAACAAGTCTTGTCTATTGCTATAGTTTTAATTCAAAGAGCAAGAAAGGAATATTAACATTTATGATGACACTTGAGTGAAATAGTATTATTGTCTCTGTGTCTCTTTGAAGGTTGTGGTAACCTGTATTTGAACTCTGATGGATAAATTACCCTGTACTAATTGCCAGGATGTTTGGAAGGAGAGTTAAGCCTATTGTTTTCTCAGGTCGAAAGGCTGCTGGAAATGTATAAGAACCTGGGACACGATCCTTCTTCATCTCAGTTCTGCTTTGGGTTTCAAGAGAGGGAAACCTTAAGCCACAAGGATTGAGATCCCCAGTCGTTGACTGGAGCCACCCTGAATATGGAAATTGGACTATAACCTATGGACTATTTCTAAAAGGGCTTTTGGCAACTACAAGCTCACCTCTACTATGTATCTAAACCTCAAGAATTGAATTCAAGTCTATATGTCTATTAATCTTTTAACCAGCACTCTCTCTCTTTTCTTTTCTAATACATTTTAGCTTAGTTAATAAGAATTGGCTATAGCATGTATTTTGGGTGAGATCTAAGTTATAATTGAACCTGGGTACGTGGCTGATCCTTTGGGATCGGACAGATCTTTTCTTTTATAAGATGAAGTAAGATTTTCAGGAATCATCATCATATCTGACAGGTGTGTCTGGAAGGAGGCCTGAGGCTGGGTACTTTAAGGGAACTGTGTGGTTTAAACATCTAAGTAACCACTGAAGTACTACAGAAGCCATTTTGTGCTGGCTTGGTAAATCTAATTATTGAAATAACCACCAGCATTTGGGATTTGTCTGCCCTGTCTTGTTTGGAGTTCACCCTGATTGAGTGATCTCAGCTGGCTCCCACAGGGAGCACCGTCACACCTACATCCAGGCTGTAGCGGTCCGGGGTATCTTAGGGGCCTTGGGGTGCACAGATACGTACGTCCAGGCTGTAGGGGTCCTGGAGGGGCTAAGAGAGTTTTGAGGGGGACACAGATACCAATCTCCTGGCTTTAGGGGTCCCAAGGGGGCTTAGGGTTTCGTGGGGTGCACATATTCCTAAATCCAGGCTGTAGTGGTACCAAGGGGGCTTAGGGGATTAGTGGGGGGCATAGATACCTACGTCCAGGCTGAAGGAATCCTGAGAGTCTTAGGGGATTTTTGGTGGCCCAAGATACCTATGTCCAGACTGTAGGGGTACCAGGGGGTCTTAGGGGTTCGGGTGGGCACAGATATGTTTGTCCAGGCTGTATCGGTCCCGGGGGGGGGTAGAGATTTCTTGAGGGGCACAGATATCTACGTCCAGATTGTAGATGTCCCGAGGGGATACAAATACCTACATCCATGCTGTATGGGTTCCTGGGGGGTTAGGGGGTTTCTGAGGGGCACATATACCTACATGCACACTGGAGTGTCCCAGGTGGCTTCTGGAGTCTATATGGGGCACAGATACCAATGTCCTGGCTGTATAGGTCCCTGAGGGGCTTAGGAGGTTTGTAGGGGGCACAGATACCTAAGTTCAGGCTGGAGGATTCTCCAGGGGTCTTAGGTGTTTGATGGGGGGCACAGATACCTACGTCCAGACTGCAGGGGTCCCGGAGGGGCTTAGGGTCTGTCACGGAGTGTGAGGGATTCCGGTCCTGCACCCCTCTTCCTGGGACTCACAGTGACTCTCAGCCAGCCAGTAAAACAGAATGTTTATTGGACAACAGGAGTGAAGGATACAGCAGAGTTTGGAGGCACAAGCAGGACCCCGCAATCGAGTCCTTCTGGGGGTTCAGGAAACATAGTTCTCAGTTTGGGATTCCCTGAATTCCAACCACCCAGACCAAAACCGAAACCGAACCAACCCAACTCCTTCCAGACGGCCCCTTCCTGTGTCCAGCTTCCCAGGGAAAGTTGCCCACCCTCTCCCCCCTGCCTAGCTCGAGTTACAGGCTGAGCACGTGTCTGGTCCTAAAGTCACCCCCTGCTCTCCCATCCCCCACACAGACAGTCCCTACTCCATCACAGCAATGCCCAGAGAATTTCCCGCATGGAGCAACAATGACACCATGTGGCCACGCAGGGTAATGCAGAGAGCATTTCCCAAATGGAGAAACAGTGACACTGTGTGGCCACACAGGGTAATGCACAGAGCATTTCCCGTGGAGCAACAGTGTCACCGTGTGGCTATGCAGGGTAATGCACAGAGCATTTCTTGCATTGAGCAACAGTGACACTGTATCAGAGGTGTAGCTGTGTTAGTCTGGATCTGTAAAAGCAGCAAAGAGTCCTCTGGCACCTTATAGACTAACAGACGTTTTGGAGCATGAGCTTTCGTGGGTGAATACCCACATGGACTTTTTTTGAGGTTCAAAATGACAGTCTGGACCTCTACGTTGAATGTTTTCGCCAACGTGCACAGGCAGAAATTGGTCAAAAAACAACATCGCTTGCCTCATAACCTAACTCCTGCAGAACGCAATGCCATCCACAGCCTCAGAAACCACCCAGACATTATCATCAAAGAGGCTGACATAGGAGGTGCTGTTGTCATCATGAACAGGTCTGACTACCAAAAGGAGGCTGCCAGACAACTCTCCAACACCAAATTCTACAGGCCACTTCCCTTAGATCCCACTGAGGAATACACTAAGAAACTGCAACATCTACTCAGGACACTCCCTACACTAACACCGGAACAAATCAACATACCCTTAGAGCCCTGACCAGGGTTATTCTATTTACTACCCAAGATCCACAAACCCGGAAATCCTGGACGCCCCATCATCTCAGGCATTGGCACTCTCACTGAAGGACTGTCTGGATATGTGGACTCTCTACTCAGACCCTATGCCACCAGCACTCCCAGCTATCTCTGTGACACCACTGATTTCCTGAGGACTACAATGCATTGGTGGCCTTCCAGAAAACAACATCCCTAGCCACCATGGATGTAGAGGCTCTCTACACGAACATCCCACACACAGATAGAATACAAGCTGTCAGGAACAGTATCCCTGATGATGCCACAGCACAACTGGCTGCTGAGCTCTGTGCCTTTATCCTCAAACACAACTATTTCAAATTTGATGACAATATATAACTCCAGATCAGTGGCACAACTATTGGCACCCGCATGGCCCCACAATATGCCAATATTTTTATGGCTGACCTGGAACAATGCTTCCTCAGCTCTCGTCCACTCATACCCCTTCTCTACCTACGCTACATTGATGACATCTTCATCATCTGGACCCATGGGAAGGAGTCTCTGGAAAAATTCCACCATGATTTCAACAGCTTCCACCCCACCATCAACCTCAGCCTGGACCAATCTATACGGGAGGTCCACTTTCTAGACACCACGGTGCAAATAAATGATGGTCATATTACCACCACCTTATACCGAAAACCTACCGACCGCTATGCCTAACTTCATGCCTCCAGCTTCGATCCCGGGCACATCACACGATCCATTGTCTACAGCCAAGTACAGAGGTACAACCGCATCTGCTCTAACCCTTGAGACAGAGACCAACACCTACAAAATCTCCACCAAGCATTCTCAAAACTACAATACCCACACGAGGAAATAAGGAAACAGATCAACAGAGCCAGACGTGTACCCAGAAGCCTCCTACTGCAAGACAAACCCAAGAAAGAAACCAGCAGGACTCCACTGGCCATCACATACAGTCCCCAGCTAAAACCTCTCAAATGCATCATCAGGGACCTACAACCCATCCTGGACAATGATCCCACACTTTCACAGGCCTTGGGTGGCAGGCCAGTCCTCACCCACAGGCAACCTGCCAACCTGAAACATATTCTCACCAGTAACTGCACACTGCACCATAGTAACTTTAGCTCAGGAACCAATCCATGCAACAAACCTCAGTGCCAATTCTGCCCACATATCTACACCAGCGACACCATCACAGGACCAAACCAGATCAGCCACAGCATCACCGGTTCATTCACCTGCACATCCACCAATGTAATATACGCCATCATGTGTCAGCAATGCCCCTCTGCTATGTACATCGGCCAAACTGGACAGTCGCTACGGAAAAGGATAAACGGACACAAATCAGATATTAGGAATGGCAGTATACAAAAACCTGTAGGAGAACACTTCAACCTCCCTGACCACACTATAGCAGACATTAAGGTGGCCATCCTGCAGCAAAAACACTTCAGGACCAGACTTCAAAGAGAAACTGCTGAGCTTCAGTTCATCTGCAAATATGACACTATCAGCTCAGGATTAAACAAAGACTGTGAATGGCTTGCCAATTACAGAACCAGTTTCTCCTCCCTTGGTTTTCACACCTCAATTGCTAGAACAGGGCCTCATTCTCCCTGATTGAACTACCTCATTATATCTAGCTTGCCTGCATATATATACCTGCCCCTGGAAATTTCCACTACATGCATCTGACGAAGTGAGTATTCACCCACGAAAGCTCATGCTCAAAAATGTGTGTTAGTCTATAAGGTGCTGCAGGATTCTTTGCTGCTTTTACAGATCCAGACTAACAAGGGCTACCCCTCTGGTAAGTGACACCATGTGGCCACAAAGTGTAATGCACAGAACATTTGCTGCATGGTGCAACAGTGACACCTTGTGGCCGTGCAGGGTAAGGAACTATCGATTTCCTGACTGGAGATAAAGTGACACTGTGTGGCCACACAGAGTATTGCACAGAGCATTTCCCACATGGAGCAACAGTGATACTGTGTGGCCATCCAGGGTAATGCACAGAGCATTTCCCGCATGGAGCAACAGTGACACTGTGTGGCCACTCAGGGTAATACATAGAGTATCACACCTATGTAGAAGCTGTAGAGATCCCTGCGGGGCTTAGGGGTCGTGGAGGGCACAGATAGCTACGTCTAGGCTTGAGGCATTCCAGTGGGGATTACGGGCTTAATAGGGGACACAAATATCTACATCCAGGCTGGAGAGGTCCCTGGGCGGCTTACGGGGTTGTGGTGAGCACAGACACATACGTCCAGGCTGTAGTGGTCCATAGGGGTTAAGGGAGTTGATGAGGGGCACAGAAACCTATGTATGGTCTGGAGTGGTCCCTGGGGGACTTAAGGGGTTGTGGTTGCACAGATACCTATGTCTCGGTTGGAGGGAGCCCTGGAGAGCTTAGGGGGTTTGTGTGGCATATACATAGCTACAACCAGGCTGGTGGGGGCCCTATGGGTCTTAGGGGGCTTGTGGGGGGCATAGATACCTATGTCCAGGCTGGAGAAGTCGTGGGGAGGGCTTAGGGGGTTCCTGGAGGTCACAAATATCTATGTCCAGGCTGGAGGGGTTCTGAGGGTATTAGGGAGTTATGGGGGGGCACAGATACCTATTCTGATGCTGTAGGGGTCCCGGGGTTGCTTTGGGGCATTTTGGGGTACAGATACCTACGTCCATGCTGTAGGGGTCGCTAGGAGGATCAGTGTGTTCGTGAGTGTGCACAGATACCTACATCTAGGCTATAGGGATCCTGGGGGAGGGGTTAAGGGTTTGTGAGGGGCATAGATACCTTCATCCAGGCAAGAGGGATCTTGGGGGCCTTAGGGGGTTCGTGTTGGGCACAGATACCTGCGTCTAGGCTGGAAGGGTTCTGGGGGGCTTAGGGGTGTTGTCGGGATCTCAGATAACTATGTCGAGGCTGGAGGGATCTCATCATGGCCTAGGGGGTCTGTGCGGGCACAGATACCTGCGCCTAGGCTGGAGGGGTTTCAAGGATCTTAGGAGGGTTGTAGGGGCACAGATACCTATGTCCATGCTGGAGGGGCCCCGTCGTGGCTTAGGGGATTCGTGGGGTCAGAGATACCTACAGCTAGGCTGGAGGGGTCCCGGGGGGATTAGCTGTGTTAGGGGGGGGAACAGATACCTACGTCCCGATTGTAGGTGGCCCTGGGTAGCTTAGGCGGTTTGTGGGGGGTCACAGATACAAACATCCATGCTGTAGGGATCCCGAGGGTCTTTGGGGGCTTTGGGGGTCACAGATTCCTACCTACAGGCTGGAGGGGTCCTGTGGGTCTTAGGGGGTCTGTGGGGCATACAGATGCCTACATCTGGGCTTGTGGGTTCCCTGGGGGGCTTAGAGCTTTGTGAGGAGCACAGATACCTTTATCCAGCCTAGATGGGTCCCAGTGGGATTAGGGAGTTGTGGGGGGCACAACCTATGTAAGCAGAAGCAGGATGAACTCTACCCTGACATCTGGTGGTGAATTATGGCGAGTGTGGAAAAGAATTTCAGGGGCTGCTCGTGTTTGCATTGGCAAACCCACTCCGCCTGACATGGCTACGGCAGCCTGGGATGGTTGCTTTGGCAGCTGTGGTATCCCCAGTTTATTTGTTCTTAGGGCATGAGATGTGAAGTGTTGTCACCCTGATTGTGTGGATGAGGAACTGTGAAACTGCTTTGAGACAGTGATTCTCACTATCAATTGAGTGGCACTCGCTAGACAAGGGAGTGGGCTCCTTGAATGAACCAGAAACACCAATTGCACCTTTTTCTCTTTTAACAAGTGAATAGTAGAGCTGATTTTTCATTCTCTTAAGAGTTGAAATTCCAGGTTCTTGAACTGAAATCACTGAAAGGCTGTGCTAATTTGTGAGGGAGTCTGAAGCTATATTGCAGAGCAGCTGATGAAAAGAAGCAGATTGTGAGATGATTGGAGTGGCCCATAGAGTGAGGTGAGTCCAGTAGTTTTTAGGGACAGCTGGAGCAGATCACAGGTTGGCTGGCAGAGCAAAGCAGCTCGTGAGGAAAGCGGAAATAGAATCCCACGGAGAAGCAGAGCAGTCGGCAGTGGACCACGTAAGGTGCCCCTTTCTACTCAGGCTGGTGGGGGAAAACCCTGCAGATAGACTCTCGAACTCTGGGGCTGCGGGACTGTGGGTGATTTTGGGGTTGCTGGACTCTTGAAACATTTGAGGTATGGGACTTTGGTGTCTTGGGGTGATTTGGCAATTGCTGGACTCAAGAGCCCAGGGAAAAGGACACGGCCTTGTTGAGTGTTTTCCCAATTTAATGCTGTGTTGTTTATCTCACATTATTAAACCTTTTCTACTACACCGAGACTCTGTGCTTGTGAGAGGGGAAGTATTGCCTCTTAGAGGCACCTAGGGGTGCGTATGTAAAATTTTCCCATGTCACTGGGTGGGGGCTCGAGCTGGTTTGCATTACGTTGTAGGGAAGGGACTCCTATGTATTGAACCCCGTCCTTACTGCTATCAATTCAGTCTGGCAGAAGGTTTCCACCTACGTCCAGGCTGTAGGGGTCCCTGGGGGGCTTAGCGGGTTCGTGGGGGGCACAGATACGTAGGTCCAGGCTGTAGGGGTCACTGGGGGGCTCAGGGGTTTGGTGAGGGGCACAGATACCTACGTCCAGGCTTCAGGGGTCCCAGAGGGGCTTAGGGAGTGTCACAGAGTGTGGTGGAATCCGGCCCTGCACCCCTCTTCCTGGGACACACAGTGACTCAGCCAGCCAGTAAAACAAAAGGTTTTTTTGGCCAACAGGAAGGAAGGATACAGCAGAGCTCTTGGGCACAGCCAGGACCCCTCAATCGAGTCCTTCTGGGGGTTCAGGAAGCTTAGTTCCCATTTTGGGATTCCCTGAATTCCAACAACCCTGCTCCAAACCAAAACTGAACTGACTCCATCCAGCCGGCCCCTTTCTTTGTCCAGCTTCCCGGGCAAAGGTGCTGACCCCCTCCCCGCTGCCTAGCTCCAGTTACAGTCTTAAGTCCTGTCCCTCACCTAAAGTCACCCGCTGCTGTCCCATCCCCCACACAGCCAGTCCCCACTCCATCACAGTAATGCACAGAGCATTTCCTGCATGGAGTAACAGTGACACCATGTGGCCACTCAGGGTAATGCACAGAGCAGCACACCTACGTAGAGGCTGTAGAGATCCCTGAGGGACTTAGGGGTCATGGGAGGTACAGATAGCTACGTCCAGGCTGGAGACATTCCGGGGAGGCTTAAGGGGGTTCATAGGGTCACAGATACCTACGTCCAGGATTGTTGGGACCCTGGGGGAGTTAGGGGGGTTGTGGGGGGCATAGGTACTTGCGTCCAGGCTTTAGAGGTCCTGGTGGGGATTAGGGGCTTTGTGGAGGACACCAATACCTACGTCCAGGCTGGAGGGGTCTCTGGACGGCTTAGGGATTTGTGGTGAGCACAGTGGTCCCTGGGGGTTTAGGGACTTGGTGAGGGATATAGATAGCTATGTATGTCTTGGAGGGGTCAAAGGGGGGGCTTAGTGGTATTGTAGGGGACACAGATACCTACGTCAAGGCTATAGGGATTCTGGTGGGGCTTAGAGCATCAGTGGGGAACAGGTACTTACATCCAGGCTGGAGGGGTCCCGAGGCGCTTAGGGGGTTTGTGGGGGCACAGGTATGTTCGTCCAGGCTGGAGAGGTCCCGGGGAGGATTAGGGGCTTTTCCGAACAGCAGAGATACCTATCTCCAGGCTTTAGGGGTCCCTGGGGGCTTAGGGTTTTTTTGGGAGGCACAGATATCTATGTCCAGGTTGGAGTGGTTTCTGTGGGGTTTAGGGGGCTCCTGGTGGGCACAGATACCTAGGTCCATGCTGTAGGGATCCCCTGGTGGATAAGGGGTTTTCTGTGGGGCACAGATACATACGTCTAGGCTGTAGTGGTTCCTGGGAGGCTTAGGGGGTTTGTGGGGGGCAGAGATACCTATATGCAGGCAATAGGGCTTCCAGGGGAAATTAGTGTGTTGAGGGGGCACAGATACGTAGGTCCTGGCTGCAGGGTTCCCGGGGGGCGGGGGCTTAGGCAGTTTATGAGGGGCACAGATACCTGCATCCAGGCTGGAGGGGTCTTTGGGGGGCTAAGGGGGTTTCTGGTGGGCACAGATACCTCTGTCCAGGCTGGAGGGTCCCTGGGGGGCTTACTGGGTTCGTGGGGGGCACAGATACCTAAATCCAGGCTGGCGGGTCCAGGGGGGTCTTATAGGGTTCGGGGGGTACAGATACTTATCTCTACGCTGTAGGGGTCCCTGGTGGGCTTAGGGGGTTTTGGGGGCCCCAGATACCTAAGTCCATGCTGTAGGCGTCCCTACAGGTGCTTATGGTTTCGTGGGGTGCACAGATACTTATGTCCAGGCTGTAGGAGTGCCAGCGTGTCTGTGGGGGTACTCACTCACTCACTTACGCCTGTCACCCCAATCGGGGTATGGGACGCCAACAACAGATCTCCAGAGTCCTCTACCCTGGGCCATTCGTTCTAACTGGTTCCAGGTATAGCCCATTTTTTTTCTACCAGCCTGAAGGTCACGTCGCCAGGTGTTTCTTGGACGGCCTCTTTTCCGCTTGCCTTGGGAGTTCCACTGCAGTGCCTGTCTGGTGCCTCACGTTCCATGTGCCTATGGTAATCCTCCTGGTTGCAAGAAGGGTAATTGGCTTAGTGGCTTCCTCAAGGCTTTTACCACCCAGCGTCATGCATCTTCGAATTGAAGACCTTTCTTTTTCCAGAGAAAACGTCTCTGTTGTCTTTATTGTTGGCATTTCTGTAGCGGGTTGATTTTTTACGAGGTGGAGTTGCTAGCCCCACGCCCAACCCTCCTCCTTTAGCCTGACTTGGGAAAGGCAGATGGCCCCAAAGGACCTCTCTGGTGGAGTTTGTGGAGGTACAGATACCTACATCTAGGCTGGAGGGGCCCTGAGGGATATAGGGGGCTTGTGGAGGCACAGATACCTAGGTCCAGGCTGTCGGTGTCCCAGGGCGATTAGGCGGTTCACTGGGGGCTCAGATACATCCAGGCTGGATGTGTTCCGAGGAGCTTAGGGGGCTCGTGTGGTGCTCAGACACCTGTGTCCAGGCTGTAGGGATCCCTGGGGGCTTAGGGGTTTCGTGGGGGTCACAGATAGGTACATCCAGGCTGAAGGAGTGGCTGGTGCATTTAGGGGGGTTGTGGGAGCACAGAAACCTATGTCCAGGCTAAAGGGGTAATGCAGGTGCTTAGGGGATCGGGGAGGACATAGATACCTACGTCCAGGGTCTAGGGTTCCTGAGGGGATTGTGGGTAGACGGGGGATCAGATGCCTACATCCTAGCTGGAGGGGTCCTGGGTGGTTTAGGAGGTTTGTTGGAGTCACAGATTCCTATGTCCAGGCTGTAGGGGTTCCTGGGGCATTAAGGAGTTTCTGGGGGTCACAGATACCTACGTGCAGACTGGAGGGGTCCCGGAGGGCTTAGGAGATTTATGGGGGGCACAGATACCAACGTCCTGGCTGTAAAGGTCCCTGGGGGGCTTTTCGGGTTCGTGGGGGGCACAGATACCTACATGCAGGCTGTAGGGGTTCCCGTGAGGATTAGGGGGCTTATGGAGGGCACAGATACCAACGTCCTGGCTGTAGATGTTCCTGGGGCACATAGAGGGGCTGTGGTCGCACATAACCCTACATCCAGGCTGTCGGGGGCCCGTGGGGGATTTGGGGGTTCGTGGGGAGCTCAGATACCTACATCCAGGTTGGAGATGTCCTGGAAAGGATTAGGGAGTTTCTGGGGTGCACAAATACCTATCTCCAGGCTGTAGGGGTCCTTGTGGGCATTATGGGGTTTGTGGGGGGCAGAGATACCTATCTCCCATCTTTAGGGGTCGCTGGGAAGGCTTAGATGGTTTGTGGGGGGCCCAAATACCTACATCCAGGCTCGAGAGGTCTCTGGGGGGCTTATAGGGTTTGTGGGTGGCACAGATACCTACATCCAGGCTAGAGGGGTGGCTGGGGAGCTTAGGGAGGTTGTGGGAGCACAGATACCTAACTTCAGGCTATAGGGGTCCCGGGGGTGCTTAGAGGTCGGGGCAGGCACAGATACCTACGTCCAGGCTGTAGGGGACCCGGGGAGCCTTCGGGGATCGTGGGGGGCACAGATAGCTAACTTCAGTCTATAGGGGTCCCAGAAGTGCTTAGGAGGTGAAGGGGCGCAGATACCTATGTCCAGCCTGTAGGGGTCCCTTTGGAGTCTTAGGGGATTGTGGGGGTAAAGATACCTACATCCTGGCTGAAGGAGTCCTCAGGGGGTTCGTGTGGGTCAGAGATACCTAAGTCCAGGCTGTAGGGGTCTTGGAAGGCTTAGGGGGTTTCTGGAGGTCACAGATACCTCCATGAAGACTAGACGGGTCCCGGGGGGATTAGTAGGTTTATGGGGTGCACAGATGACAACTTCCAGGCTGTACAGGTCCCTGGGGGGCTTAGGGGGTTGTGGGGGGGCACAGATACCTATGTCAAGGCTGGAGGGGTCCCTGGAGGGCTTAGCAGTTCATGGGAGCACAGATACCTACGTCCAGCTGAGCTTTTCCCTGGGGGCAGCCTGCGGGCAGCTGCGATCAGCTGTTTGCTGGGCAGGCTTCACTCAACTGCTCCCCTTCCCTGCTCCTGCGGGGGCTGAGTGAGTCCCCCCCCACAAACAGCCTCAGGGTTCGGGTTGAGAGGTTAGGGGGAGGAGAAGCGATACAATACGGTAGTAACAGTAATAATGATAATTACTGCAGCCAGGAGATGTGAGGCATTTTAGAACTCGTTACTCAAAGAACTGAATTTAAGCATAAGACAGAAAGAAAATGATGAAATGCACAGACCTGTTAAAAAGCTCCCGAGAAGGGGAACTTCAGCCCCACATCTTCTGCCAGCGTCCAGGGCTTCTCCTCCCTGCCCCAGGGTGGCTCCTCTCCCCCTTCACCCCCGCCACTGCAGCTCCTGCTGGGGTCTGAGCTTCTCCCCCCGCCGCCTCCCAACCCTGCGTGGCTTCTCCTCCTCTGCCCCAGCTTGGCGCTTCTCCCCCTGCAGCTCCTGCAGGGGCCCGGGGCTTCTCCTCCCCCCCCGCCCCCTCCCCAGCATGGCTCCAGCCCAGTCCAGGGCTTCTCCTCCCCCATTCCAGCTCGGCTCCTCTCCCCCCCGGCCTCCTGCCAGTATCTGGAGCTTCTCCTCCCGCCAACCTACCACTGCCCCCAGCCCCAGCCTAGCCAGGCTCCCTTGGGCACCCGATGCTGCTGTGGCCAGAGCCGAGCCTGGCGGGCAGTGAGCAGCGATTCATGCAGAGGCAATGGCAGAGCCATCAGCCCGAAAGGTGAGGGGCAGCCCCAGGGAGCGGGGCGGGCTGTGCTGCTGCTGGACCCGCACCCCCGCCCACCCCGACCCCTGAGGCTGTTTGGGGGGAGGACTCACTCAGCCCCTGCAAGAGCAGGGAGGGGGGAGCATCTGAGCGGAGACTGCCCAGCAAACAGCTGATCAAAGCTGCATGCAGGCTGCCCCCAGGGAAAAGCTCGGCTGGACGTAGGTATCTGTGCCCCCCACAACCCCCTAAGCGTCCCAGGGACCTATACAGCCTGGAAGTTGTCATCTGTGCACCCCATAAACCTTCTAATCCCCCCGAGACCCGTCTAGTCTGTACTGAGGTATCTGTGACCTCCAGAATCCCCCTAAGCCCCCCAAGACCCGTACAGCCTGGACGTAGGTATCTCTAACCCACAAGAACCCCATGAGGTCTCCTTCAACCGGGATGTAGGTATCTTTACCTCCACAACCCCATAAGCCCCCGAAGGGACCCCTACAGCCTGGACATAGGTATCTGCACCCCCTCCGCCTCCTAAGCGCCCCTGGGACCCCTATAGCCTGGAGTTAGGTATTTGTGCCCCCCACGATCCCCTAAGTCCCCCCGGGACCCCTACAGCCTGGACATAGGTATCTGTGCCCACCCCAACCTCTAAGCACCCCCGAGACCCCTACAGCCTGCTGTTAGGTATCTGTGCTCCCACAACCTCCCTAAGCCCCACAGCCACCCCTCTAGGCTGGACACGGGTATCTGTGCCACCCACGAACCCTATAAGCCCCCAGGGACCTCTCGAGCCTGGATGTAGGTATTTGGGCCCCCCGCATACCATCTAAGCCTCTCCAGGGACCCCTAAAGATGGAAGATAGATATCTCTGCCCCCATGAACCCGTAAGGCCCACAGGGACCTCTACAGCCTGGTGATAGGTATTTGTGCACCCCAGAAACTCCCTAATCCTTCCCAGGAAATCTCCAACCTGCAAGTAGGTATCTGAGCTCCCCACGAACCCCCTAATCCCCCTCGGGACCCCGACAGCCTGGATGTAGGGTTATGTGCGACCACAGCCCCTCTATGTATCCCAGGAACATCTACAGCCAGGACGTTGGTATCTGTGCCCCCCCAAAACCCCCTAATCTCCACGGGAACCCCTACAGCCTGGACATAGGTATCTGTGCCCCCCACGAACCCGCAAAGCCCCCCAGGGACCTTTACAGCCAGGACGTTGGTATCTGTGCCCCCCATAAATCTCCTAAGCCCTCTGGGACCCCTCCAGCCTTCACTTAGATATCTGTGACTCCCAGAAACCGCCTAACGCCCCAGAAATCCCTACACCATGGACGTAGGTATCTGTGACTCCAACGAACCTCCTAAACCAGCCCGGACCCCTCCAGCTAGGACGTATGTATCTGTTCCCCCCTCTACCCCCAATCCCTTCGGGACCCCTAGACCCTGGACGTAGGTATCTATGTCCGCCCCGATCCCCTAAGCATCCCCATTATCCCTTTAGCCTGGAGGTAGGTATCTGTGCTCCCACAATCCCCATTAATGCCCCAGCGACCCCTTCAGCCTGGACGTAACTATCTGTGACCCCCACGAACCCCCTAAGCCCCCAGGGATCCCTACAGCCTGGACACAGGTGTCTGAGCACCCCATGAACCCCCTAAGCTCCTCGGGACACATCCAGCCTGGATGTATCTGAGCACCCAGTGAACCGCCTAATCTTCCCGGGAGACCGACAGCCTGGACCTAGGTATCTGTTCCCCCCACAAAACCCCTATACCCCCCAGGGCCCCTCCAGCCTAGGTAGGTATCTGTACCCCTATATCTCCCCTGGGACTCCTACAGCCTGGAGGTTCGTATCTGTGACCCCCACGAACCCCAGGCCCCCTGGGACCCCTCCAGCCTGGACATAAGTATCTGTGCACCCCACGAACCCATAAGCACCTGTAGGAACTCCTACAGCATAGACTTAGGTATCTGGAGCCCCTCAAAACCGCCTAAGCCCACCAGGGAACCCTACAGCTTACAGATAAGTATCTTTGCCCTCTCGAACCCCATAAGCCCCACCGGACCCCTCCAGCCTGGACTTAGGTATCTGTGCCGACCACGAACCCGCTAAGCCCCCCAGGGACCCTGCAGCCTGGACGGAGGTATCTGTGCCCCCCACAACCCCTATGTGCAGATGAACCCCTCCAGCCTGAAGGTAGGTATCAGTGCCCACCAGAAACCCCCTTAGACCCACAGGGACCCCTCCAGCCTGGATGCAGGTATCTGTGCCCCTCACAAACTGCCTAAGCTCCCCCACGGGAACCCTCCAGCATGGACCTATGTATCTGTGCCCCCCCCCAACATACTAATCCCCCCTGGAAGCCCTATTGCCTGGATG